>NW_027315945.1:42378829-42457682 GCF_026437365.1 Eucyclogobius newberryi
GTGGGGTTAACATGGGTGGGGTTAACATGAATGGGTGGGGTTAACATGAGTGGGTGGGGTTAACATGAATGGGTGGGGTTAACATGAGTGGGTGGGGTTAACATGAATGGGTGGGGTTAACATGAATGGGTGGGGTTAACATGAGTGGGTGGGGTTAACATGAATGGGTGGGGTTAACATGAATGGGTGGGGTTAACATGAGTGGATGGGGTTAACATGAATGGGTGGGGTTAACATGAATGGGTGGGGTTAACATGAGTGGGTGGGGTTAACATGAATGGGTGGGGTTAACATGAGTGGGGTTAACATGGGTGGGGTTAACATGGGTGGGTGGGGTTAACATGAGTGGGTGGGGTTAACATGAATGGGTGGGGTTAACATGAGTGGGTGGGGTTAACATGAATGGGTGGGGTTAACATGAATGGGTGGGGTTAACATGAGTGGATGGGGTTAACATGAGTGGGTGGGGTTAGCATGAGTGGGTGGGGTTAACATGGGTGGGGTTAACATGAATGGGTGGGGTTAGCATGAGTGGGTGGGGTTAACATGGGTGGGTGCGGTTAACATGAGTGGGTGGGGTTAACATTGGTGGGTGGGTGGGGTTAACATGGGTGGGTGGGGTTAACATGAGTGGGTGGGGTTAACATGAGTGGGTGGGGTTAGCATGGGTGGGGTTAACATGAATGGGTGGGGTTAGCATGGGTGGGGTTAACATGAATGGGTGGGGTTAAAATGAGTGGGATGGGTTAACATGGGTGGGTGGGGTTAACATGAGTGGGTGGGGTTAACATGAGTGGGTGGGGTTAACATGGGTGGGTGGGGTTAGCATGAGTGGGTGGGGTTAACATGGGTGGGGTTAACATGGGTGGGTGGGGTTAACATGAGTGGGTGGGGTTAACATGAATGGGTGGGGTTAACATGAGTGGGTGGGGTTAACATGGGTGGGGTTAACATGGGTGGGTGGGGTTAACATGAGTGGGTGCGGTTAACATGAGTGGGTGGGGTTAACATGGGTGGGTGGGATTAACATGAGTGGGTGGGGTTAACATTGGTGGGTGGGTGGGGTTAACATGAATGGGTGGGGTTAACATGAGTGGGTGGGGTTAACATGGGTGGGTGGGGTTAGCATGAGTGGGTGGGGTTAACATGGGTGGGGTTAACATGGGTGGGTGGGGTTAACATGAGTGGGTGCGGTTAACATGAGTGGGTGGGGTTAACATGAATGGGTGGGGTTAACATTAGTGGGTGGGGTTAACATGAATGGGTGGGGTTAACATGAGTGGGTGGGGTTAACATGGGTGGATGGGGTTAACATGAGTGGGTGCGGTTAACATGGGTGGGGTTAACATGGGTGGGTGGGGTTAACATGAGTGGGTGCGGTTAACATGAGTGGGTGGGGTTAACATGAGTGGGTGGGGTTAACATGGGTGGGTGGGGTTAGCATGAGTGGGTGGGGTTAACATGGGTGGGTGGGGTTAACATGGGTGGGTGGGGTTAACATGAGTGGGTGGGGTTAAAATGAGTGGGTGGGGTTAACATTGGTGGGTGGGGTTAACATGGGTGGGTGGGGTTAACATGGGTGGGTGGGGTTAACATGACTGGGTGGGGTTAACATGAGTGGGTGGGGTTAACATTGGTGGGTGGGGTTAACATGGGTGGGTGGGGTTAACATGGGTGGGGTTAACATGGGTGGGTGGGGTTAACATGAGTGGGTGTGGTTAACATGAGTGGGTGGGGTTAACATGGGTGGGTGGGGTTAACATGGGTGGGTGGGGTTAATATGAGTGGGTGGGGTTAAGATGAGTGGGTTGGGTTAACATGGGTGGGTGGGGTTAACATGAGTGGATGGGGTTAACGTGGGTAGGGTTAACATGAGTGGGTGGGGTTAACATGGGTGGGTGGGGTTAACATGAGTGGGTGGGGTTAACATGAGTGGATGGGGTTAACATGAGTGGGTGGGGTTAACATGGGCGGGTAGGGTTAACATGGGTGGGGTTAACATTGGTGGGGTTAACATGGGTGGGGTTAACATAGGCGGGTGGGGTTAACATGAGTGGGTGGGATTAACATGAATGGGTGGGGTTAACATGAGTGGGTGGGGTTAACATGGGTGGGTGGGGTTAACATGGGTGGGTAAACATGGGTGGGGTTAACATGGGTGGGGTTAACATAAGAGGGTGGGGTTAACATAGGCGGGTGGGGTTAACAAGAGTGGGTGGGGTTAATGATGAATGGGTGGGTGGGGTTAACATGAGTGGGTGGGGTTAACATGAGTGGGTGGGGTTAATGATGAATGGGTGGGTGGGGTTAACATGAGTGGGTGGGGTTAACATGAGTGGGTGGGGTTAACATGGGTGGGTGGGGTTAACATGGGTGGGTGGGGTTAAAATGGGTGGGTGGGGTTAACATGAGTGGGTGGGGTTAACATGGGCGGGTGGGGTTAACATGGGCGGGTGGGGTTAATATGGGTGGGTGGAGTTAACATGGGCGGGTCTTTTAGTCACTAATTCATTCATGAACTAAAAGTGATTTGGAGGAAATTAATCTCATGTTTATCAGATTTATGTGATTTTTTATTTGTTTATTTGTGAAAGTTATTTATGCAGTATTTATATACAAGCGTCTGCAGTGACCAGGACCAGGACCAGGACCAGGACCAGGACCAGGACCAGGACCAGGACCAGGACCAGGACCAGGACCAGGACCAGGACCAGGACCAGGACCAGACCAGGACCAGGACCAGGACCAGGACCAGGACCAGGACCAGGACCAGGACCAGACTAGGACCAGGACCAGACTCACCTCGACCCACTGTCCGTGGGACGGCATGTTGAGGACCACACAGGGGTCTGGTTTGGTCCTCTGGTCTCGGTCTGGGACGCCTTTACACGTGACCCTCAACTCCACTTTGGTAAGACACGCCCCCTCCAGCAGCCCCAGCGAATGAGCTTCCAGCATGTCCGCCATCCGGGGGGAGGGGCTACAGTCGTCCAGGTCTGCGGCGCGCGGCGACGTGCTGCTGTCTGTGAGAACCAGAACCAGGACCAGAACCAGGACCAGAACCAGGACCAGGACCAGGACCAGGACCAGGATCAGAACCAGGACCAGGACCAGGACCAGGATCAGAACCAGAACCAGAACCAGAACCAGGACCAGAACCAGGATCAGAACCAGGACCAGAACCAGGACCAGGACCAGGACCAGGACCAGGATCAGAACCAGGACCAGGACCAGGACCAGGACCAGAACCAGGACCAGGACCAGGACCAGGACCAGGATCAGAACCAGGACCAGAACCAGGACCAGGACCAGGACCAGGACCAGGATCAGAACCAGGACCAGGACCAGAACCAGGACCAGAACCAGGATCAGAACCAGAACTGTAATAAAAGCAGAACTGTGCTTTGTGGGTCAGATCCTCTGACTTCATTAATTATGACACTAATATTTAAATAAGATTCAGATGCATCTGAAAATAGAACAGGAAATACTCACTCTAAACCTGGACTTAAACTGGACTAAACATGGTCTAAACCTGGACTTAAACTGGACTAAACATGGTCTAAACCTGGACTTAAACTGGACTAAACATGGTCTAAACCTGGACTTAAACTGGACTAAACATGGTCTAAACCTGGACTTAAACTGGACTAAACATGGTCTAAACCTGGACTTAAACTGGACTAAACATGGTCTAAACCTGGACTTAAACTGGACTAAACATGGTCTAAACCTGGACTTAAACTGGACTAAACATGGTCTAAACCTGGACTTAAACTGGACTAAACATGGTCTAAACCTGGACTTAAACTGGTTTAGTCCTGGTTTGGACCTGGTTTAGACCTGGTTTAGTCCTGGTTTGGACCTGGTTTAGTCCTGGTTTAGTCCTGGTTTGGACCCGGTTTAGACCCAGTTTAGACCTGGTTTAGTCCTGGTTTAGTCCTGGTTTAGTCCTGGTTTAGTCTTGGTTTAGTCCTGGTTTAGACCTGGTTTAGTCCTGGTTTAGTCCTGGTTTAGTCCTGGTTTAGACCTGTTTTAGACCTGGTTTAGTCTTGGTTTAGACCTGGTTTAGTCCTGGTTTAGTCCTGGTTTAGTCCTGGTTTAGACCTGTTTTAGACCTGGTTTAGACCTGGTTTAGTCCTGGTTTAGTCCTGGTTTAGTCCTGGTTTAGTCCTGGTTTAGACCTGGTTTAGACCTTGTTTAGTCCTGGTTTAGACCTGGTTTAGTCCTGGTTTAGTCCAGGTTTAGTCCTGGTTTAGTCCAGGTTTAGTCCTGGTTTAGTCCTGGTTTAGTCCAGGTTTAGTCCTTGTTTAGACCTGGTTTAGTCCTGGTTTAGACCTGGTTTAGACCTGGTTTAGTCCTGGTTTAGTCCAGGTTTAGTCCTGGTTTAGACCTGGTTTAGTCCTGGTTTAGACCTGGTTTAGTCCTGGTTTAGTCCTGGTTTAGTCCTGGTTTAGTCCAGGTTTAGTCCTGGTTTAGACCTTGTTTAGACCTGGTTTAGTCCTGGTTTAGTCCAGGTTTAGTCCTGGTTTAGTCCTGGTTTAGTCCAGGTTTAGTCCTGGTTTAGTCCTGGTTTAGTCCAGGTTTAGTCCTGGTTTAGACCTGGTTTAGTCCTGGTTTAGACCTGGTTTAGTCCTGGTTTAGTCCTGGTTTAGTCCTGCTTTAGTCCTGCTTTAGTCCTGGTTTAGACATGGTTTAGTCCTGGTTTAGACCTGGTTTAGTCCTGGTTTAGTCCTGGTTTAGTCCTGGTTTAGTCCAGGTTTAGTCCTGGTTTAGACCTGGTTTAGACCTGGTTTAGTCCTGGTTTAGTCCTGGTTTAGTCCTGGTTTAGTCCTGGTTTAGACCTGCTTTAGTCCTGGTTTAGTCCTGGTTTAGTCCAGGTTTAGTCCTGGTTTAGACCTGGTTTAGTCCTGGTTTAGACCTGGTTTAGTCCTGGTTTAGTCCTGGTTTAGTCCTGGTTTAGTCCAGGTTTAGTCCTGGTTTAGACCTGGTTTAGACCTGGTTTAGTCCTGGTTTAGTCCAGGTTTAGACCTGGTTTAGTCCTGGTTTAGACATGGTTTAGACCTGGTTTAGTCCTGGTTTAGTCCAGGTTTAGACTTGGTTTAGTCCTGGTTTAGTCCTGGTTTAGTCTTGGTTTAGTCCTGGTTTAGTCCTGGTTTAGTCCTGGTTTAGTCCTGGTTTAGTCCAGGTTTAGACCTGGTTTAGACCCAGTTTAGACCCGGTTTAGACCCAGTTTAGACCTGGTTTAGTCCTGGTCTAGTCCTGGTTTGGACCCGGTTTAGTCCTGGTTTAGTCCTGGTTTAGACCTGGTTTAGTCCTGGTTTAGACCTGGTTTAGTCCTGGTTTAGTTCAGGTTTAGTCCTGGTTTAGACCTGGTTTAGTTCTGGTTTAGACCTGGTTTAGTCCAGGTTTAGTCCTGGTTTAGACCTTGTTTAGACCTGGTTTAGTCCTGGTTTAGTCCAGGTTTAGACCTGGTTTAGACCTGGTTTAGACCTGGTTTAGTCCTGGTTTAGACCTGGTTTAGTCCTGGTTTAGTCCTGGTTTAGTCCTGGTTTAGTCCAGGTTTAGTCCTGGTTTAGACCTGGTTTAGACCTGCTTTAGTCCTGGTTTAGTCCTGGTTTAGTCCTGGTTTAGTCCTGGTTTAGTCCTGGTTTAGACCTGCTTTAGTCCTGGTTTAGTCCAGGTTTAGACCTGCTTTAGTCCTGGTTTAGTCCTGGTTTAGTCCTGGTTTAGTCCTGGTTTAGTCCTGGTCTAGTCCTGGTTTGGACCCGGTTTAGTCCTGGTTTAGTCCTGGTTTAGACCTGGTTTAGTCCTGGTTTAGTCCAGGTTTAGTCCTGGTTTAGACCTGGTTTAGACCTGGTTTAGTCCTGGTTTAGTCCTGGTTTAGTCCTGGTTTAGTCCTGGTTTAGTCCTGGTTTAGTCCTGGTTTAGACCTGGTTTAGTCCTGGTTTAGACCTGGTTTAGTCCTGGTTTAGACCTGGTTTAGTCCTGGTTTAGTTCAGGTTTAGTCCTGGTTTAGACCTGGTTTAGTTCTGGTTTAGACCTGGTTTAGTCCTGGTTTAGTCCAGGTTTAGACCTGGTTTAGACCTGGTTTAGTCCTGGTTTAGTCCAGGTTTAGTCCTGGTTTAGTCCTGGTTTAGTCCAGGTTTAGTCCTGGTTTAGACCTGGTTTAGTCCTGGTTTAGATCTGGTTTAGTCCTGGTTTAGTCCTGGTTTAGTCCTGGTTTAGTCCTGGTTTAGTCCTGGTTTAGTCCTGGTTTAGACCTGCTTTAGTCCTGGTTTAGACCTTGTTTAGACCTGGTTTAGTCCTGGTTTAGTCAAGGTTTAGACCTGGTTTAGACCTGGTTTAGTCCTGGTTTAGTCCAGGTTTAGTCCTGGTTTAGTCCTGGTTTAGTCCAGGTTTAGTCCTGGTTTAGACCTGGTTTAGTCCTGGTTTAGTCCTGGTTTAGTCCTGGTTTAGTCCTGGTTTAGACCTGGTTTAGTCCTGGTTTAGACCTGGTTTAGTCCTGGTTTAGTCCTGGTTTAGTCCTGGTTTAGTCCAGGTTTAGTCCTGGTTTAGACCTTGTTTAGACCTGGTTTAGTCCTGGTTTAGTCCAGGTTTAGTCATGGTTTAGAACTTGTTTAGACCTGGTTTAGTCCTGGTTTAGTCCTGGTTTAGTCCTGGTTTAGTCCTGGTTTAGTCCAGGTTTAGTCCTGGTTTAGTCCTGGTTTAGTCCAGGTTTAGTCCTGGTTTAGACCTGGTTTAGTCCTGGTTTAGACCTGGTTTAGTCCTGGTTTAGTCCTGGTTTAGTCCTGGTTTAGTCCTGCTTTAGTCCTGCTTTAGTCCTGGTTTAGACATGGTTTAGTCCTGGTTTAGACCTGGTTTAGTCCTGGTTTAGTCCTGGTTTAGTCCTGGTTTAGTCCAGGTTTAGTCCTGGTTTAGACCTGGTTTAGACCTGGTTTAGTCCTGGTTTAGTCCTGGTTTAGTCCTGGTTTAGTCCTGGTTTAGACCTGCTTTAGTCCTGGTTTAGTCCTGGTTTAGTCCAGGTTTAGTCCTGGTTTAGACCTGGTTTAGTCCTGGTTTAGACCTGGTTTAGTCCTGGTTTAGTCCTGGTTTAGTCCTGGTTTAGTCCAGGTTTAGTCCTGGTTTAGACCTGGTTTAGACCTGGTTTAGTCCTGGTTTAGTCCAGGTTTAGACCTGGTTTAGTCCTGGTTTAGACATGGTTTAGACCTGGTTTAGTCCTGGTTTAGTCCAGGTTTAGACTTGGTTTAGTCCTGGTTTAGTCCTGGTTTAGTCTTGGTTTAGTCCTGGTTTAGTCCTGGTTTAGTCCTGGTTTAGTCCTGGTTTAGTCCAGGTTTAGACCTGGTTTAGACCCAGTTTAGACCCGGTTTAGACCCAGTTTAGACCTGGTTTAGTCCTGGTCTAGTCCTGGTTTGGACCCGGTTTAGTCCTGGTTTAGTCCTGGTTTAGACCTGGTTTAGTCCTGGTTTAGACCTGGTTTAGTCCTGGTTTAGTTCAGGTTTAGTCCTGGTTTAGACCTGGTTTAGTTCTGGTTTAGACCTGGTTTAGTCCAGGTTTAGTCCTGGTTTAGACCTTGTTTAGACCTGGTTTAGTCCTGGTTTAGTCCAGGTTTAGACCTGGTTTAGACCTGGTTTAGACCTGGTTTAGTCCTGGTTTAGACCTGGTTTAGTCCTGGTTTAGTCCTGGTTTAGTCCTGGTTTAGTCCAGGTTTAGTCCTGGTTTAGACCTGGTTTAGACCTGCTTTAGTCCTGGTTTAGTCCTGGTTTAGTCCTGGTTTAGTCCTGGTTTAGTCCTGGTTTAGACCTGCTTTAGTCCTGGTTTAGTCCAGGTTTAGACCTGCTTTAGTCCTGGTTTAGTCCTGGTTTAGTCCTGGTTTAGTCCTGGTTTAGTCCTGGTCTAGTCCTGGTTTGGACCCGGTTTAGTCCTGGTTTAGTCCTGGTTTAGACCTGGTTTAGTCCTGGTTTAGTCCAGGTTTAGTCCTGGTTTAGACCTGGTTTAGACCTGGTTTAGTCCTGGTTTAGTCCTGGTTTAGTCCTGGTTTAGTCCTGGTTTAGTCCTGGTTTAGACCTGGTTTAGACCTGGTTTAGTCCTGGTTTAGACCTGGTTTAGTCCTGGTTTAGACCTGGTTTAGTCCTGGTTTAGTTCAGGTTTAGTCCTGGTTTAGACCTGGTTTAGTTCTGGTTTAGACCTGGTTTAGTCCTGGTTTAGTCCAGGTTTAGTCCTGGTTTAGTCCTGGTTTAGTCCAGGTTTAGTCCTGGTTTAGACCTGGTTTAGTCCTGGTTTAGACCTGGTTTAGTCCTGGTTTAGTCCTGGTTTAGTCCTGGTTTAGTCCAGGGTTAGTCCTGGTTTAGACCTGGTTTAGACCTGCTTTAGTCCTGGTTTAGTCCTGGTTTAGTCCTGGTTTAGTCCTGGTTTAGACCTGCTTTAGTCCTGGTTTAGACCTTGTTTAGACCTGGTTTAGTCCTGGTTTAGTCAAGGTTTAGACCTGGTTTAGACCTGGTTTAGTCCTGGTTTAGTCCAGGTTTAGTCCTGGTTTAGTCCTGGTTTAGTCCAGGTTTAGTCCTGGTTTAGACCTGGTTTAGTCCTGGTTTAGTCCTGGTTTAGTCCTGGTTTAGTCCAGGTTTAGTCCTGGTTTAGACCTGGTTTAGACCTGCTTTAGTCCTGGTTTAGTCCTGGTTTAGTCCTGGTTTAGTCCTGGTTTAGACCTGCTTTAGTCCTGGTTTAGTCATGGTTTAGACCTGGTTTAGTCCTGGTTTAGTCCTGGTTTAGTCCTGGTTTAGTCCAGGTTTAGTCCTGGTTTAGACCTGGTTTAGACCTGGTTTAGTCCTGGTTTAGTCCTGGTTTAGACCTGGTTTAGACCTGCTTTAGTCCTGGTTTAGTCCTGGTTTAGTCCTGCTTTAGTCCTGGTTTAGTCCTGGTTTGGACCTGGTTTAGTCCTGGTTTGGTCTTGGTTTAGTCCTGGTTTAGTCCTGGTTTAGTCCAGGTTTAGTCCTGATTTAGACCTGGTTTAGACCTGCTTTAGTCCTGGTTTAGTCCTGGTTTAGTCCTGCTTTAGTCCTGGTTTAGTCCTGGTTTGGACCTGGTTTAGTCCTGGTTTAGTCCTGGTTTAGTCCTGGTTTAGTCCTGGTTTAGTCCAGGTTTAGACCTGGTTTAGACCCAGTTTAGACCTGGTTTAGTCCTGGTCTAGTCCTGGTTTGGACCCGGTTTAGTCCTGGTTTAGACCTGGTTTAGTCCTGGTTTAGTCCAGGTTTAGTCCTGGTTTAGACCTGGTTTAGACCTGGTTTAGTCCTGGTTTAGTCCTGGTTTAGTCCTGGTTTAGTCCTGGTTTAGTCCTGGTTTAGACCTGGTTTAGACCTGGTTTAGTCCTGGTTTAGACCTGGTTTAGTCCTGGTTTAGACCTGGTTTAGTCCTGGTTTAGTTCAGGTTTAGTCCTGGTTTAGACCTGGTTTAGTTCTGGTTTAGACCTGGTTTAGTCCTGGTTTAGTCCAGGTTTAGACCTGGTTTAGACCTGGTTTAGTCCTGGTTTAGTCCAGGTTTAGTCCTGGTTTAGTCCTGGTTTAGTCCTGGTTTAGTCCTGGTTTAGTCCAGGGTTAGTCCTGGTTTAGACCTGGTTTAGACCTGCTTTAGTCCTGGTTTAGTCCTGGTTTAGTCCTGGTTTAGTCCTGGTTTAGACCTGCTTTAGTCCTGGTTTAGTCATGGTTTAGACCTGGTTTAGTCCTGGTTTAGTCCTGGTTTAGTCCTGGTTTAGTCCAGGTTTAGTCCTGGTTTAGACCTGGTTTAGACCTGGTTTAGTCCTGGTTTAGTCCTGGTTTAGTCCTGGTTTAGTCCAGGTTTAGTCCTGGTTTAGTCCTGGTTTAGACCTGGTTTAGTCCTGGTTTAGACCCAGTTTAGACCCGGTTTAGACCCAGTTTAGACCCGGTTTAGTCCTGGTTTAGTCCTGGTTTAGTCCTGGTTTAGACCTGGTTTAGACCTGGTTTAGTCCTGGTTTAGTCCTGGTTTAGTCCTGGTTTAGTCCTGGTTTAGACCTGGTTTAGTCCTGGTTTAGTCCTGGTTTAGTCCTGGTTTAGTCCAGGTTTAGTCCTGGTTTAGACCTGGTTTAGACCTGCTTTAGTCCTGGTTTAGTCCTGGTTTAGTCCTGGTTTAGTCCTGGTTTAGACCTGGTGTAGTCCAGGTTTAGTCCAGGTTTAGTCCTGGTTTAGACCTGGTTTAGTCCTGGTTTAGACCTGGTTTAGTCCTGGTTTAGTCCTGGTTTAGTCCTGGTTTAGTCCAGGTTTAGTCCTGGTTTAGACCTGGTTTAGACCTGGTTTAGACCTGCTTTAGTCCTGGTTTAGTCCAGGTTTAGACCTGGTTTAGACCTGCTTTAGTCCTGGTTTAGACCTGGCTTAGACCTGGTTTAGTCCTGGTTTAGTCCAGGTTTAGTCCTGGTTTAGACCTGGTTTAGTCCTGGTTTAGTCCAGGTTTAGTCCTGGTTTAGACCTGGTTTAGTCCTGGTTTAGACCTGGTTTAGTCCTGGTTTAGTCCTGGTTTAGTCCTGGTTTAGTCCAGGTTTAGTCCTGGTTTAGACCTGGTTTAGACCTGGTTTAGACCTGGTTTAGTCCTGGTTTAGTCCAGGTTTAGTCCTGGTTTAGACCTGGTTTAGTCCAGGTTTAGTCCTGGTTTAGACCTGGTTTAGTCCTGGTTTAGACCTGGTTTAGACCTGGTTTAGTCCTGGTTTAGTCCTGGTTTAGTCCTGGTTTAGTCCAGGTTTAGTCCTGGTTTAGACCTGGTTTAGGCCTGGTTTAGTCCTGGTTTAGTCCTGGTTTAGTCCTGGTTTAGTCCTGGTTTAGACCTGCTTTAGTCCTGGTTTAGTCCTGGTTTAGACCTGGTTTAGTCCTGGTTTAGTCCTGGTTTAGTCCTGGTTTAGTCCTGGTTTAGACCTGCTTTAGTCCTGGTTTAGTCCTGGTTTAGACCTGGTTTAGTCCTGGTTTAGTCCTGGTTTAGTCCTGGTTTAGACCTGGTTTAGACCTGGTTTAGTCCTGGTTTAGTCCAGGTTTAGTCCTGGTTTAGTCCAGGTTTAGACCTGGTTTAGACCTGGTTTAGACCTGGTTTAGTCCTGGTTTAGTCCTGGTTTAGTCCTGGTTTAGACCTGGTTTAGTCCTGGTTTAGTCCAGGTTTAGACCTGGTTTAGACCTGGTTTAGTCCTGGTTTAGTCCTGGTTTAGTCCTGGTTTAGACCTGGTTTAGTCCTGGTTTAGTCCTGGTTTAGTCCTGGTTTAGTCCTGGTTTAGTCCTGGTTTAGTCCAGGTTTAGACCTGTTTTAGACCTGGTTTAGTCCTGGTTTAGTCCAGGTTTAGTCCTGGTTTAGTCCTGGTTTAGTCCTGGTTTAGTCCTGGTTTAGTCCAGGTTTAGTCCTGGTTTAGACCTTGTTTAGACCTGGTTTAGTCCTGGTTTAGTCCAGGTTTAGACCTGTTTTAGACCTGGTTTAGTCCTGGTTTAGTCCAGGTTTAGTCCTGGTTTAGTCCTGGTTTAGTCCAGGTTTAGTCCTGGTTTAGACCTGGTTTAGTCCTGCTTTAGTCCTGGTTTAGACCTGGTTTAGACCTGGTTTAGTCCTGGTTTAGTCCTGGTTTAGTCCTGGTTTAGTCCAGGTTTAGTCCTGGTTTAGACCTGGTTTAGACCTGGTTTAGTCCTGGTTTAGTCCTGGTTTAGTCCTGGTTTAGTCCTGGTTTAGACCTGCTTTAGTCCTGGTTTAGTCCTGGTTTAGACCTGGTTTAGTCATGGTTTAGACCTGGTTTAGTCCTGGTTTAGTCCTGGTTTAGTCCTGGTTTAGTCCAGGTTTAGTCCTGGTTTAGACCTGGTTTAGACCTGGTTTAGTCCTGGTTTAGTCCAGGTTTAGACCTGGTTTAGACCTGGTTTAGTCCTGGTTTAGTCCAGGTTTAGTCCTGGTTTAGACCTGGTTTAGACCTGGTTTAGACCTGGTTTAGACCCAGTTTAGACCCGGTTTAGACCTGTTTTAGACCTGGTTTAGTCTTGGTTTAGTCCTGGTTTAGACCTGGTTTAGTCCTGGTTTGGACCCGGTTTAGTCCTGGTTTAGACCTGGTTTAGTCTTGGTTTAGTCCTGGTTTAGACCTGGTTTAGTCCTGGTTTAGTCCTGGTTTAGACCTGGTTTAGACCTGGTTTAGTCCTGGTCTAATCCTGGTTTAGACCCAGTTTAGACCCGGTTTAGACCTGTTTTAGACCTGGTTTAGTCTTGGTTTAGTCCTGGTTTAGACCTGGTTTAGTCCTGGTTTGGACCCGGTTTAGTCCTGGTTTAGACCTGTTTTAGACCTGGTTTAGTCTTGGTTTAGTCCTGGTTTAGACCTGGTTTAGTCCTGGTTTAGTCCTGGTTTAGACCTGGTTTAGACCTGGTTTAGTCCTGGTTTAGACCTGGTTTAGTCCTGGTTTAGACCTGGTTTAGTCCTGGTATAGACCTGGTTTAGTCCTGGTTTAGTTCAGGTTTAGTCCTGGTTTAGTTCTGGTTTAGTCCTGGTTTAGACCTGGTTTAGTTCTGGTTTAGACCTGGTTTAGTCCTGGTTTAGACCTGGTTTAGTCCAGGTTTAGTCCTGGTTTAGACCTTGTTTAGACCTGGTTTAGTCCTGGTTTAGTCCAGGTTTAGACCTGGTTTAGACCTGGTTTAGTCCTGGTTTAGTCCTGGTTTAGTCCTGGTTTAGTCCAGGTTTAGTCCTGGTTTAGACCTGGTTTAGACCTGGTTTAGTCCTGGTTTAGTCCTGGTTTAGTCCTGGTTTAGTCCAGGTTTAGACCTGGTTTAGACCTGCTTTAGTCCTGGTTTAGTCCTGGTTTAGACCTGGTGTAGTCCTGCTTTAGTCCTGGTTTAGTCCTGGTTTAGTCCAGGTTTAGTCCTGGTTTAGACCTGGTTTAGTCCTGGTTTAGACCTGGTTTAGTCCTGGTTTAGTCCTGGTTTAGTCCTGGTTTAGTCCTGGTTTAGTCCAGGTTTAGTCCTGGTTTAGACCTGGTTTAGTCCTGGTTTAGACATGGTTTAGTCCTGGTTTAGACCTGGTTTAGACCTGGTTTAGTCCTGGTTTAGTCCTGGTTTAGTCCTGGTTTAGTCCAGGTTTAGACCTGGTTTAGACCTGGTTTAGACCTGGTTTAGTCCTGGTTTAGTCCTGGTTTAGTCCTGGTTTAGACCTGGTTTAGTCCTGGTTTAGTCCTGGTTTAGTCCTGGTTTAGACCTGGTTTAGACCTGGTTTAGTCCTGGTTTAGACCTGGTTTAGTCCTGGTTTAGACATGGTTTAGACCTGGTTTAGTCCTGGTTTAGTCCAGGTTTAGACTTGGTTTAGTCCTGGTTTAGTCCTGGTTTAGTCCTGGTTTAGACCTGTTTTAGACCTGGTTTAGACCTGCTTTAGTCCTGGTTTAGACCTGGTTTAGACCTGGTTTAGTCCTGGTTTAGTCCTGGTTTAGTCCAGGTTTAGACCTGGTTTAGACCTGGTTTAGACCTGGTTTAGTCCTGGTTTAGACCTGGTTTAGACCTGCTTTAGTCCTGGTTTAGTCCTGGTTTAGTCCTGGTTTAGACCTGGTTTAGACCTGGTTTAGTCCTGGTTTAGTCCAGGTTTAGACCTGGTTTAGACCTGGTTTAGTCCTGGTTTAGTCCTGGTTTAGTCCTGGTTTAGACCTGGTTTAGTCCTGGTTTAGTCCTGGTTTAGTCCTGGTTTAGACCTGGTTTAGACCTGGTTTAGTCCTGGTTTAGACCTGGTTTAGTCCTGGTTTAGTCCTGGTTTAGTCCAGGTTTAGACTTGGTTTAGTCCTGCTTTAGTCCTGGTTTAGTCTTGGTTTAGTCCTGGTTTAGTCCTGGTTTAGTCCTGGTTTAGTCCTGGTTTAGACCTGTTTTAGACCTGGTTTAGACCTGGTTTAGTCCTGGTTTAGTCTTGGTTTAGACATGGTTTAGTCCTGCTTTAGTCCTGGTTTAGTCCTGGTTTAGTCCTGGTTTAGTCCTGGTTTAGTCCAGGTTTAGTCCTGGTTTAGACCTGGTTTAGACCTGGTTTAGTCCTGGTTTAGTCCTGGTTTAGTCCTGGTTTAGTCCTGGTTTAGACCTGCTTTAGTCCTGGTTTAGTCCAGGTTTAGACCTGGTTTAGACCTGGTTTAGACCTGGTTTAGTCCTGGTTTAGACCTGGTTTAGACCTGCTTTAGTCCTGGTTTAGTCCTGGTTTAGTCCTGGTTTAGTCCTGGTTTAGACCTGCTTTAGTCCTGGTTTAGTCCTGGTTTAGTCCTGGTTTAGTCCTGGTTTAGTCCTGGTTTAGTCCTGGTTTAGACCTGGTTTAGACCTGGTTTAGTCCTGGTTTAGACCTGGTTTAGACCTGCTTTAGTCCTGGTTTAGTCCTGGTTTAGTCCTGGTTTAGTCCTGGTTTAGACCTGCTTTAGTCCTGGTTTAGTCCTGGTTTAGTCCTGGTTTAGTCCTGGTTTAGACCTGGTTTAGTCCTGGTTTAGTCCAGGTTTAGTCCAGGTTTAGACCTGGTTTAGACCTGGTTTAGTCCTGGTTTAGACCTGGTTTAGACCTGGTTTAGTCCTGGTTTAGTCCAGGTTTAGTCCTGGTTTAGACCTGGTTTAGTCCAGGTTTAGTCCTGGTTTAGACCTGGTTTAGTCCTGGTTTAGTCCTGGTTTAGACCTGGTTTAGACCTGGTTTAGTCCTGGTTTAGTCCTGGTTTAGACCTGGTTTAGTCCTGGTTTAGTCCTGGTTTAGTCCTGGTTTAGTTCTGGTTTAGTCCTGGTTTAGACCTGGTTTAGACCTGGTTTAGTCCTGGTTTAGTTCTGGTTTAGTCCTGGTTTAGTCCTGGTTTAGACCTGGTTTAGTTCTGGTTTAGTCCTGGTTTAGACCTGGTTTAGTTCTGGTTTAGTCCTGGTTTAGTCCTGGTTTAGACCTGGTTTAGTTCTGGTTTAGTCCTGGTTTAGTCCTGGTTTAGTACTGGTTTAGTCCTGGTTAAGACCTGGTTTAGACCTGGTTTAGTTCTGGTTTAGTCCTGGTTTAGACCTGGTTTAGACCTGGTTTAGACCTGGTTTAGTCTGGTTTAGTTCTGGTTTAGTCCTGGTTTAGACCTGGTTTAGACCTGGTTTAGTCCTGGTTAAGACCTGGTTTAGTCCTGGTTTAGTCCTGGTTTAGTCCTGGTTTAGACCTGGTTTAGACCTGGTTTAGTCCTGGTTTAGACCTGGTTTAGTCCTGGTTTAGTCCTGGTTTAGTCCAGGTTTAGTCCTGGTTTAGACCTGGTTTAGACCTGGTTTAGTCCTGCTTTAGTTCTGGTTTAGACCTGGTTTAGTCCTGGTTTAGTCCAGGTTTAGTCCTGGTTTAGTCCAGGTTTAGTCCTGGTTTAGTCCTGGTTTAGTCCTGGTTTAGTCCAGGTTTAGTCCTGGTTTAGTCCTGGTTTAGTCCTGGTTTAGACCTGGTTTAGACCTGTTTTAGTCCTGGTTTAGTCCTGGTTTAGACCTGGTTTAGTTCTGGTTTAGTCCTGGTTTAGTCCTGGTTTAGTCCTGGTTTAGTCTTGGTTTAGACCTGGTTTAGACCTGGTTTAGTCTGGTTTAGTCCTGGTTTAGTCCTGGTTTAGTCCTGGTTTAGACCTGGTTTAGTCCTGGTTTAGTCCTGGTTTAGTCCTGGTTTAGACCTGGTTTAGTCCTGGTTTAGTCCTGGTTTAGACCTGGTTTAGACCTGGTTTAGACCTGGTTTAGTCCTGGTTTAGACCTGGTTTAGTTCTGGTTTAGTCCTGGTTTAGACCTGGTTTAGACCTGGTTTAAACCTGGTTTAGACCTGGTTTAGTCCTGGTTTAGTCCTGGTTTAGACCTGGTTTAGTCTGGTTTAGTCTTGGTTTAGTCCTGGTTTAGTCCTGGTTTAGACCTGGTTTAGTCCTGGTTTAGTCCTGGTTTAGACCTGGTTTAGTCTGGTTTAGTCCTGGTTTAGTCCTGGTTTAGTCCTGGTTTAGACCTGGTTTAGTCCTGGTTTAGTCCTGGTTTAGACCTGGTTTAGACCTGGTTTAGACCTGGTTTAGTCTGGTTTAGTCCTGGTTTAGTCCTGGTTTAGTCCTGGTTTAGACCTGGTTTAGACCTGGTTTAGTCCTGGTTTAGTCCTGGTTTAGACCTGGTTTAGTCTGGTTTAGTCTTGGTTTAGTCCTGGTTTAGTCCTGGTTTAGTTCTGGTTTAGTCCTGGTTTAGACCTGGTTTAGACCTGGTTTAGTCCTGGTTTAGACCTGGTTTAGTCCTGGTTTAGTCCTGGTTTAGTCCTGTTTTAGTCCTGGTTAAGACCTGGTTTAGTCCTGGTTTAGTCCTGGTTTAGACCTGGTTTAGACCTGGTTTAGTCCTGGTTTAGTCTGGTTTAGTCTTGGTTTAGTCCTGGTTTAGTCCTGGTTTAGTCCTGGTTTAGACCTGGTTTAGACCTGGTTTAGACCTGGTTTAGACCTGGTTTAGTCCTGGTTTAGTCCTGGTTTAGACCTGGTTTAGACCTGGTTTAGTCCTGGTTAAGACTTGGTTTAGACCTGGTTTAGTTCTGGTTTAGTCCTGGTTTAGACCTGGTTTAGTTCTGGTTTAGTTCTGGTTTAGTCCTGGTTTAGACCTGGTTTAGTCCTGGTTTAGACCTGTTTTAGACCTGGTTTAGACCTGGTTTAGGCCTGGTTTAGTCCTGGTTTAGTCCTGGTTTAGTCCTGGTTTAGTCCTGGTTTAGACCTGGTTTAGACCTGGTTTAGTCCTGGTTTAGTCCTGGTTTAGACCTGGTTTAGACCTGGTTTAGACCTGGTTTAGTCCTGGTTTAGTCCTGGTTTAGTCCTGGTTTAGACCTGGTTTAGTCCTGGTTTAGACCTGGTTTAGACCTGGTTTAGTCCTGGTTTAGACCTGGTTTAGACCTGGTTTAGTCTGGTTTAGTCTTGGTTTAGTCCTGGTTTAGTCCTGGTTTAGTCCTGGTTTAGACCTGGTTTAGTCCTGGTTTAGTCCTGGTTTAGTCCTGGTTTAGACCTGGTTTAGTCCTGGTTTAGTCCTGGTTTAGTTCTGGTTTAGTCCTGGTTTAGACCTGGTTTAGACCTGGTTTAGTCCTGGTTTAGTCCTGGTTTAGTTCTGGTTTAGTCCTGGTTTAGTCCTGGTTTAGACCTGGTTTAGTTCTGGTTTAGTCCTGGTTTAGACCTGGTTTAGTTCTGGTTTAGTCCTGGTTTAGTCCTGGTTTAGACCTGGTTTAGTTCTGGTTTAGTCCTGGTTTAGTCCTGGTTTAGTCCTGGTTTAGTCCTGGTTAAGACCTGGTTTAGACCTGGTTTAGTTCTGGTTTAGTCCTGGTTTAGACCTGGTTTAGACCTGGTTTAGACCTGGTTTAGACCTGGTTTAGTCTGGTTTAGTTCTGGTTTAGTCCTGGTTTAGACCTGGTTTAGACCTGGTTTAGTCCTGGTTAAGACCTGGTTTAGTCCTGGTTTAGTCCTGGTTTAGTCCTGGTTTAGACCTGGTTTAGACCTGGTTTAGTCCTGTTTTAGACCTGGTTTAGACCTGGTTTAGTCCTGGTTCAGTCCTGGTTTAGTCCAGGTTTAGTCCTGGTTTAGACCTGGTTTAGACCTGGTTTAGTCCTGCTTTAGTTCTGGTTTAGACCTGGTTTAGTCCTGGTTTAGACCTGGTTTAGTCCTGGTTTAGTCCTGGTTTAGTCCAGGTTTAGTCCTGGTTTAGTCCTGGTTTAGTCCTGGTTTAGTCCAGGTTTAGTCCTGGTTTAGTCCTGGTTTAGTCCTGGTTTAGACCTGGTTTAGACCTGGTTTAGACCTGTTTTAGTCCTGGTTTAGTCCTGGTTTAGACCTGGTTTAGTTCTGGTTTAGTCCTGGTTTAGTCCTGGTTTAGTCCTGGTTTAGACCTGGTTTAGACCTGGTTTAGTCTGGTTTAGTCCTGGTTTAGTCCTGGTTTAGTCCTGGTTTAGACCTGGTTTAGTCCTGGTTTAGTCCTGGTTTAGACCTGTTTAGACCTGGTTTAGTCCTGGTTTAGTCCTGGTTTAGTCTGGTTTAGTCCTGGTTTAGTCCTGGTTTAGTCCTGGTTTAGACCTGGTTTAGTCCTGGTTCAGTCCTGGTTTAGACCTGGTTTAGACCTGGTTTAGACCTGGTTTAGTCCTGGTTTAGACCTGGTTTAGTTCTGGTTTAGTCCTGGTTTAGACCTGGTTTAGACCTGGTTTAGACCTGGTTTAGACCTGGTTTAGTCCTGGTTTAGTCCTGGTTTAGACCTGGTTTAGTCTGGTTTAGTCTTGGTTTAGTCCTGGTTTAGTCCTGGTTTAGACCTGGTTTAGTCCTGGTTTAGTCCTGGTTTAGACCTGGTTTAAACCTGGTTTAGACCTGGTTTAGTCTGGTTTAGTCCTGGTTTAGTCCTGGTTTAGTCCTGGTTTAGACCTGGTTTAGACCTGGTTTAGTCCTGGTTTAGTCCTGGTTTAGACCTGGTTTAGTCTGGTTTAGTCTTGGTTTAGTCCTGGTTTAGTCCTGGTTTAGTTCTGGTTTAGTCCTGGTTTAGACCTGGTTTAGACCTGGTTTAGTCCTGGTTTAGACCTGGTTTAGTCCTGGTTTAGTCCTGGTTTAGAGCTGGTTTAGTCCTGGTTTAGTCTGGTTTAGTCCTGGTTTAGTCCTGGTTTAGTCCTGTTTTAGTCCTGGTTAAGACCTGGTTTAGTCCTGGTTTAGTCCTGGTTTAGACCTGGTTTAGACCTGGTTTAGTCCTGGTTTAGTCTGGTTTAGTCTTGGTTTAGTCTTGGTTTAGTCCTGGTTTAGTCCTGGTTTAGACCTGGTTTAGACCTGGTTTAGACCTGGTTTAGACCTGGTTTAGTCTGGTTTAGTCTTGGTTTAGTCCTGGTTTAGTCCTGGTTTAGTCCTGGTTTAGACCTGGTTTAGACCTGGTTTAGTCCTGGTTAAGACCTGGTTTAGACCTGGTTTAGTTCTGGTTTAGTCCTGGTTTAGACCTGGTTTAGTTCTGGTTTAGTTCTGGTTTAGTCCTGGTTTAGACCTGGTTTAGTCCTGGTTTAGTCCTGGTTTAGTCCTGGTTTAGTTCTGGTTTAGTCCTGGTTTAGACCTGGTTTAGACCTGGTTTAGTCTGGTTTAGTTCTGGTTTAGTCCTGGTTTAGACCTGGTTTAGACCTGGTTTAGTCCTGGTTAAGACCTGGTTTAGTCCTGGTTTAGTCCTGGTTTAGACCTGGTTTAGTCCTGGTTTAGTCCTGGTTTAGTCCAGGTTTAGTCCTGGTTTAGTCCTGGTTTAGACCTGGTTTAGACCTGGTTTAGTCCTGGTTTAGTCCTGGTTTAGACCTGGTTTAGACCTGGTTTAGTTCTGGTTTAGACCTGGTTTAGACCTGCTTTAGTCCTGGTTTAGACCTGGTTTAGTCCTGGTTTAGTCCTGGTTTAGTCCTGGTTTAGTCCTGGTTTAGACCTGGTTTAGTCCTGCTTTAGTCCTGGTTTAGACCTGGTTTAGTCCTGGTTTAGTCCTGGTTTAGTCCAGGTTTAGTCCTGGTTTAGTCCTGGTTTAGTCCTGGTTTAGACCTGGTTTAGACCTGGTTTAGTTCTGGTTTAGTCCTGGTTTAGTCCTGCTTTAGTCCTGGTTTAGACCTGGTTTAGTCCTGGTTTAGTCCAGGTTTAGTCCTGGTTTAGTCCTGGTTTAGTCCTGGTTTAGTCCAGGTTTAGACCTGGTTTAGACCTGGTTTAGACCTGGTTTAGTCTGGTTTAGTCTTGGTTTAGTCCTGGTTTAGTCCAGGTTTAGACCTGGTTTAGACCTGGTTTAGACCTGGTTTAGTTCTGGTTTAGACCTGGTTTAGACCTGGTTTAGTTCTGGTTTAGTCCTGGTTTAGACCTGGTTTAGACCTGGTTTAGTCCTGGTTTAGTCCTGGTTTAGACCTGGTTTAGACCTGGTTTAGACCTGGTTTAGTCCTGGTTTAGTCCTGGTTTAGTCTGGTTTAGTCCTGGTTTAGTCCTGGTTTAGACCTGGTGTAGACCTGGTTTAGTCTGGTTTAGTCTTGGTTTAGACCTGGTTTAGTCCTGGTTTAGACCTGG
This sequence comes from Eucyclogobius newberryi, assembly GCF_026437365.1. Taxonomy (NCBI): domain Eukaryota; kingdom Metazoa; phylum Chordata; class Actinopteri; order Gobiiformes; family Gobiidae; genus Eucyclogobius; species Eucyclogobius newberryi. Next base: position 42,398,814 of record NW_027315945.1, read on the forward strand.
TTTAGACCTGGTTTAGACCTGGTTTAGTCTGGTTTAGTCTTGGTTTAGTCCTGGTTTAGTCCTGGTTTAGTCCTGGTTTAGACCTGGTTTAGACCTGGTTTAGTCCTGGTTAAGACCTGGTTTAGACCTGGTTTAGTTCTGGTTTAGTCCTGGTTTAGACCTGGTTTAGTTCTGGTTTAGTTCTGGTTTAGTCCTGGTTTAGACCTGGTTTAGTCCTGGTTTAGTCCTGGTTTAGTCCTGGTTTAGTTCTGGTTTAGTCCTGGTTTAGACCTGGTTTAGACCTGGTTTAGTCTGGTTTAGTTCTGGTTTAGTCCTGGTTTAGACCTGGTTTAGACCTGGTTTAGTCCTGGTTAAGACCTGGTTTAGTCCTGGTTTAGTCCTGGTTTAGTCCTGGTTTAGTTCTGGTTTAGACCTGCTTTAGACCTGGTTTAGTCCTGGTTTAGTCCTGGTTTAGTCCAGGTTTAGTCCTGGTTTAGTCCTGGTTTAGACCTGGTTTAGACCTGGTTTAGTCCTGGTTTAGTCCTGGTTTAGACCTGGTTTAGACCTGGTTTAGTTCTGGTTTAGACCTGGTTTAGACCTGCTTTAGTCCTGGTTTAGACCTGGTTTAGTCCTGGTTTAGTCCTGGTTTAGTCCTGGTTTAGTCCTGGTTTAGACCTGGTTTAGTCCTGCTTTAGTCCTGGTTTAGACCTGGTTTAGTCCTGGTTTAGTCCTGGTTTAGTCCAGGTTTAGTCCTGGTTTAGTCCTGGTTTAGTCCTGGTTTAGACCTGGTTTAGACCTGGTTTAGTTCTGGTTTAGTCCTGGTTTAGTCCTGCTTTAGTCCTGGTTTAGACCTGGTTTAGTCCTGGTTTAGTCCAGGTTTAGTCCTGGTTTAGTCCTGGTTTAGTCCTGGTTTAGTCCAGGTTTAGACCTGGTTTAGACCTGGTTTAGACCTGGTTTAGTCTGGTTTAGTCTTGGTTTAGTCCTGGTTTAGTCCAGGTTTAGACCTGGTTTAGACCTGGTTTAGACCTGGTTTAGTTCTGGTTTAGTCCTGGTTTAGTCCTGCTTTAGTCCTGGTTTAGACCTGGTTTAGACCTGGTTTAGTTCTGGTTTAGTCCTGGTTTAGACCTGGTTTAGACCTGGTTTAGTCCTGGTTTAGTCCTGGTTTAGACCTGGTTTAGACCTGGTTTAGACCTGGTTTAGTCCTGGTTTAGTCCTGGTTTAGTCTGGTTTAGTCCTGGTTTAGTCCTGGTTTAGACCTGGTGTAGACCTGGTTTAGTCTGGTTTAGTCTTGGTTTAGACCTGGTTTAGACCTGGTTTAGTCCTGGTTTAGACCTGGTTTGGACCTGGTTTAGTCCTGGTTTAGTCCTGGTTTAGACCTGGTTTAGACCTGGTTTAGACCTGGTTTAGTCTGGTTTAGTCCTGGTTTAGTGCTGGTTTAGACCTGGTTTAGATCTGGTTTAGACCTGGTTTAGTTCTGGTTTAGTCCTGGTTTAGTCCTGGTTTAGACCTGGTTTAGATCTGGTTTAGACCTGGTTTAGTTCTGGTTTAGTCCTGGTTTAGTCCTGGTTTAGACCTGGTTTAGACCTGGTTTAGTTCTGGTTTAGTCCTGGTTTAGACCTGGTTTAGTTCTGGTTTAGTCCTGGTTTAGACCTGGTTTAGACCTGGTTTAGTCCTGGTTTAGTCCTGGTTTAGACCTGGTTTAGACCTGGATTAGTCCTGGTTTAGTCTGGTTTAGTCTGGTTTAGTCCTGGTTTAGTCCTGGTTTAGACCTGGTTTAGTCCTGGTTTAGTCCTGGTTTAGTTCTGGTTTAGTCCTGGTTTAGTCCTGGTTTAGTCCTGGTTTAGTCCTGGTTTAGTCGAGGTTTAGTCCTGGTTTAGTCCTAGTTTAGACCTGGTTTAGTCCTGGTTTAGACCTGGTTTAGTCCTGGTTTAGTCTGGTTTAGTCCTGGTTTAGACCTGGTTTAGACCTGGTTTAGTCTGGTTTAGTCTTGGTTTAGTCTGGTTTAGTCTTGGTTTAGTCCTGGTTTAGTCTGGTTTAGTCCTGGTTTAGACCTGGTTTAGACCTGGTTTAGTCTGGTTTAGTCCTGGTTTAGTTCTGGTTTAGTCCTGGTTTAGTCCTGGTTTAGTCCTGGTTTAGTCGAGGTTTAGTCCTGGTTTAGTCCTGGTTTAGACCTGGTTTAGTCCTGGTTTAGACCTGGTTTAGTCTTGGTTTAGTCTGGTTTAGTCCTGGTTTAGACCTGGTTTAGACCTGGTTTAGTCTGGTTTAGTCTTGGTTTAGTCTGGTTTAGTCTTGGTTTAGTCCTGGTTTAGTCTGGTTTAGTCCTGGTTTAGACCTGGTTTAGACCTGGTTTAGTCCTGGTTTAGTCCTGGTTTAGTCCTGGTTTAGACCTGGTTTAGACCTGGTTTAGTCCTGGTTTAGTCCTGGTTTAGACCTGGTTTAGTCCTGGTTTAGTCCTGGTTTAGTCCTGGTTTAGTCCTGGTTTAGACCTGGTTTAGACCTGGTTTAGTCCTGGTTTAGTCCTGGTTTAGACCTGGTTTAGACCTGGTTTGGACCTGGTTTAGTCCTGGTTTAGTCCTGGTTTAGTCTGGTTTAGTCCTGGTTTAGTCCAGGTTTAGACCTGGTTTAGTCCTGGTTTAGTCCTGGTTTAGACCTGGTTTAGTCCTGCTTTAGTCCTGGTTTAGACCTGGTTTAGTCCTGGTTTAGTCCTGGTTTAGTCCTGGTTTAGTCCTGGTTTAGTCCTGGTTTAGACCTGGTTTAGACCTGGTTTAGTCCTGGTTTAGTCCTGGTTTAGACCTGGTTTAGACCTGGTTTGGACCTGGTTTAGTCCTGGTTTAGTCCTGGTTTAGTCTGGTTTAGTCCTGGTTTAGTCCAGGTTTAGACCTGGTTTAGTCCTGGTTTAGACCTGGTTTAGACCTGGTTTAGACCTGGTTTGGACCTGGTTTGGACCTGGTTTAGTCCTGGTTTAGTCCTGGTTTAGTGCTGGTTTAGACTTGGTTTGGACCTGGTTTAGACCTGGTTTAGTCCTGGTTTAGTCCTGGTTTAGACCTGGTTTGGACCTGGTTTAGTCCTGGTTTAGTCCTGGTTTAGACCTGGTTTGGACCTGGTTTAGACCTGGTTTAGACCTGGTTTGGACCTGGTTTAGACCTGGTTTGGACCTGGTTTGGACCTGGTTTAGTCCTGGTTTAGTCCAGGTTTAGACCTGGTTTAGTCCTGGTTTAGTCCTGGTTTAGTCCTGGTTTAGACCTGGTTTAGTCCTGGTTTAGTCCTGGTTTAGACCTGGTTTAGTCCTGGTTTAGACCTGGTTTAGACCTGGTTTAGACCTGGTTTAGTCCTGGTTTAGTCCTGGTTTAGTCTGGTTTAGTCCTGGTTTAGTCCTGGTTTAGTCCTGGTTTAGACCTGGTTTAGACCTGGTTTAGACCTGGTTTAGTCCTGGTTTAGACCTGGTTTAGACCTGGTTTAGACCTGGTTTAGTCCTGGTTTAGTCCTGGTTTAGACCTGGTTTAGACCTGGTTTAGTCCTGGTTTAGTCCTGGTTTAGTCCTGGTTTAGTCCTGGTTTAGTCTGGTTTAGTCTTGGTTTAGTCCTGGTTTAGTCGTGGTTTAGACCTGGTTTAGACCTGGTTTAGTCCTGGTTTAGACCTGGTTTAGTCCTGGTTTAGTCCTGGTTTAGTTCTGGTTTAGTCCTGGTTTAGACCTGGTTTAGTCCTGTTTTAGTCCTGGTTTAGACCTGGTTTAGACCTGGTTTAGACCTGGTTTAGTCCTGGTTAAGACCTGGTTTAGACCTGGTTTAGTCCTGGTTTAGACCTGGTTTAGACCTGGTTTAGTCTTGGTTTAGTCCTGGTTTAGTCCTGGTTTAGTCCTGGTTTAGACCTGGTTTAGTCCTGGTTTAGACCTGGTTTAGACCTGGTTTAGTCTTGGTTTAGTCCTGGTTTAGTCCTGGTTTAGTCCTGGTTTAGACCTGGTTTAGACCTGGTTTAGTCCTGGTTTAGACCTGGTTTAGTCCTGGTTTAGTCCTGGTTTAGTCTGGTTTAGTCCTGGTTTAGTCCTGGTTTAGTCCTGGTTTAGACCTGGTTTAGACCTGGTTTAGACCTGGTTTAGTCCTGGTTTAGTCCTGGTTTAGTCCTGGTTTAGTTCTGGTTTAGTCCTGGTTTAGACCTGGTTTACACCTGGTTTAGTCTGGTTTAGTCTGGTTTAGTCCTGGTTTAGACCTGGTTTAGACCTGGTTTAGTTCTGGTTTAGTCCTGGTTTAGACCTGGTTTAGACCTGGTTTAGACCTGGTTTAGTTCTGGTTTAGTTCTGGTTTAGTCCTGGTTTAGTTCTGGTTTAGTCCTGGTTTAGACCTGGTTTAGTCTGGTTTAGTCTGGTTTAGTCCTGGTTTAGTCCTGGTTTAGTCCTGGTTTAGACCTGGTTTAGTCCTGGTTTAGACCTGGTTTAGACCTGGTTTGGACCTGGTTTAGTCCTGGTTTAGTCTGGTTTAGTCCTGGTTTAGTCCTGGTTTAGTCCTGGTTTAGACCTGGTTTAGACCTGGTTTAGACCTGGTTTAGTCCTGGTTTAGTCCTGGTTTAGACCTGGTTTAGTCCTGGTTTAGTCCTGGTTTAGTCCTGGTTTAGACCTGGTTTAGACCTGGTTTAGACCTGGTTTAGTCCTGGTTTAGTCCTGGTTTAGTCCTGGTTTAGTCCTGGTTTAGTTCTGGTTTAGTCCTGGTTTAGACCTGGTTTAGACCTGGTTTAGTCTGGTTTAGTCTGGTTTAGACCTGGTTTAGACCTGGTTTAGACCTGGTTTAGTTCTGGTTTAGTCCTGGTTTAGACCTGGTTTAGTCTGGTTTAGTCTTGGTTTAGTCCTGGTTTAGTCTGGTTAAGACCTGGTTTAGTCCTGGTTTAGTCCTGCTTTAGTCCTGGTTTAGACCTGGTTTAGTCCTGGTTTAGTCCTGGTTTAGTCCTGGTTTAGACCTGGTTTAGACCATGTTTAGACCTGGATTAGTCCTGGTTTAGACCTGGTTTAGTTCTGGTTTAGTCCTGGTTTAGACCTGGTTTAGACCTGGTTTAGTCCTGGTTTAGTCTGGTTTAGTCCTGGTTTAGTCCTGGTTTAGTCCTGGTTTAGACCTGGTTTAGACCTGGTTTAGTCCTGGTTTAGTCCTGGTTTAGACCTGGTTTAGTCCTGGTTTAGACCTGGTTTAGACCAGGTTTAGTCCTGGTTTAGTCCTGGTTTAGTCCTGGTTTAGACCTGGTTTAGTCCTGGTTTAGACCTGGTTTAGTCCTGGTTTAGTCTGGTTTAGTCCTGGTTTAGACCTGGTTTAGACCTGGTTTAGACCTGGTTTAGTTCTGGTTTAGTCCTGGTTTAGACCTGGTTTAGACCTGGTTTAGTCCTGGTTTAGTCCTGGTTTAGTCTGGTTTAGTCCTGGTTTAGTCCTGGTTTAGTCCTGGTTTAGTCTGGTTTAGTCCTGGTTTAGTCCTGGTTTAGTCCTGGTTTAGTCCTGGTTTAGTTCTGGTTTAGTCCTGGTTTAGACCTGGTTTAGACCTGGTTTAGTCCTGGTTTAGTCCTGGTTTAGTCTGGTTTAGTCCTGGTTTAGTCCTGGTTTAGTCCTGGTTTAGACCTGGTTTAGACCTGGTTTAGACCTGGTTTAGTCCTGGTTTAGTCCTGGTTTAGACCTGGTTTAGTCCTGGTTTAGACCTGGTTTAGACCTGGTTTAGTCCTGGTTTAGTCCTGGTTTAGTCCTGGTTTAGTTCTGGTTTAGTCCTGGTTTAGACCTGGTTTAGACCTGGTTTAGTCTGGTTTAGTCTGGTTTAGACCTGGTTTAGACCTGGTTTAGACCTGGTTTAGTTCTGGTTTAGTCCTGGTTTAGACCTGGTTTAGTCTGGTTTAGTCTTGGTTTAGTCCTGGTTTAGTCTGGTTAAGACCTGGTTTAGTCCTGGTTTAGTCCTGCTTTAGTCCTGGTTTAGACCTGGTTTAGTCCTGGTTTAGTCCTGGTTTAGACCTGGTTTAGACCATGTTTAGACCTGGATTAGTCCTGGTTTAGACCTGGTTTAGTTCTGGTTTAGTCCTGGTTTAGACCTGGTTTAGACCTGGTTTAGTCCTGGTTTAGTCTGGTTTAGTCCTGGTTTAGTCCTGGTTTAGTCCTGGTTTAGACCTGGTTTAGACCTGGTTTAGTCCTGGTTTAGTCCTGGTTTAGACCTGGTTTAGTCCTGGTTTAGACCTGGTTTAGACCAGGTTTAGTCCTGGTTTAGTCCTGGTTTAGTCCTGGTTTAGACCTGGTTTAGTCCTGGTTTAGACCTGGTTTAGTCCTGGTTTAGTCTGGTTTAGTCCTGGTTTAGACCTGGTTTAGACCTGGTTTAGTCTGGTTTAGTCCTGGTTTAGTCTGGTTTAGTCCTGGTTTAGACCTGGTTTAGTTCTGGTTTAGACCTGGTTTAGTTCTGGTTTAGACCTGGTTTAGACCTGGTTTAGTCCTGGTTTAGTCTGGTTTAGTCCTGGTTTAGACCTGGTTTAGTTCTGGTTTAGTCCTGGTTTAGACCTGGTTTAGACCTGGTTTAGTCCTGGTTTAGTCCTGGTTTAGTCTGGTTTAGTCCTGGTTTAGTCCTGGTTTAGTCCTGGTTTAGACCTGGTTTAGACCTGGTTTAGACCTGGTTTAGTCCTGGTTTAGTCCTGGTTTAGACCTGGTTTAGTCTGGTTTAGTCTTGGTTTAGTCCTGGTTTAGTCCTGGTTTAGTCCTGGTTTAGTTCTGGTTTAGTCCTGGTTTAGACCTGGTTTAGACCTGGTTTAGTCCTGGTTTAGACCTGGTTTAGTCCTGGTTTAGTCCTGGTTAAGAGCTGGTTTAGTCCTGGTTTAGACCTGGTTTAGACCTGGTTTAGTCTGGTTTAGTCCTGGTTTAGTCCTGGTTTAGTCCAGGTTTAGACCTGGTTTAGACCTGGTTTAGACCTGGTTTAGTTCTGGTTTAGTCCTGGTTTAGTCCTGCTTTAGTCCTGGTTTAGACCTGGTTTAGACCTGGTTTAGTTCTGGTTTAGTCCTGGTTTAGACCTGGTTTAGACCTGGTTTAGTCCTGGTTTAGTCCTGGTTTAGACCTGGTTTAGACCTGGTTTAGACCTGGTTTAGTCCTGGTTTAGTCCTGGTTTAGTCTGGTTTAGTCCTGGTTTAGTCCTGGTTTAGACCTGGTGTAGACCTGGTTTAGTCTGGTTTAGTCTTGGTTTAGACCTGGTTTAGACCTGGTTTAGTCCTGGTTTAGACCTGGTTTGGACCTGGTTTAGTCCTGGTTTAGTCCTGGTTTAGACCTGGTTTAGACCTGGTTTAGACCTGGTTTAGTCTGGTTTAGTCCTGGTTTAGTGCTGGTTTAGACCTGGTTTAGATCTGGTTTAGACCTGGTTTAGTTCTGGTTTAGTCCTGGTTTAGTCCTGGTTTAGACCTGGTTTAGATCTGGTTTAGACCTGGTTTAGTTCTGGTTTAGTCCTGGTTTAGTCCTGGTTTAGACCTGGTTTAGACCTGGTTTAGTTCTGGTTTAGTCCTGGTTTAGACCTGGTTTAGTTCTGGTTTAGTCCTGGTTTAGACCTGGTTTAGACCTGGTTTAGTCCTGGTTTAGTCCTGGTTTAGACCTGGTTTAGACCTGGATTAGTCCTGGTTTAGTCTGGTTTAGTCTGGTTTAGTCCTGGTTTAGTCCTGGTTTAGACCTGGTTTAGTCCTGGTTTAGTCCTGGTTTAGTTCTGGTTTAGTCCTGGTTTAGTCCTGGTTTAGTCCTGGTTTAGTCCTGGTTTAGTCGAGGTTTAGTCCTGGTTTAGTCCTAGTTTAGACCTGGTTTAGTCCTGGTTTAGACCTGGTTTAGTCCTGGTTTAGTCTGGTTTAGTCCTGGTTTAGACCTGGTTTAGACCTGGTTTAGTCTGGTTTAGTCTTGGTTTAGTCTGGTTTAGTCTTGGTTTAGTCCTGGTTTAGTCTGGTTTAGTCCTGGTTTAGACCTGGTTTAGACCTGGTTTAGTCTGGTTTAGTCCTGGTTTAGTTCTGGTTTAGTCCTGGTTTAGTCCTGGTTTAGTCCTGGTTTAGTCGAGGTTTAGTCCTGGTTTAGTCCTGGTTTAGACCTGGTTTAGTCCTGGTTTAGACCTGGTTTAGTCTTGGTTTAGTCTGGTTTAGTCCTGGTTTAGACCTGGTTTAGACCTGGTTTAGTCTGGTTTAGTCTTGGTTTAGTCTGGTTTAGTCTTGGTTTAGTCCTGGTTTAGTCTGGTTTAGTCCTGGTTTAGACCTGGTTTAGACCTGGTTTAGTCCTGGTTTAGTCCTGGTTTAGTCCTGGTTTAGACCTGGTTTAGACCTGGTTTAGTCCTGGTTTAGTCCTGGTTTAGACCTGGTTTAGTCCTGGTTTAGTCCTGGTTTAGTCCTGGTTTAGTCCTGGTTTAGACCTGGTTTAGACCTGGTTTAGTCCTGGTTTAGTCCTGGTTTAGACCTGGTTTAGACCTGGTTTGGACCTGGTTTAGTCCTGGTTTAGTCCTGGTTTAGTCTGGTTTAGTCCTGGTTTAGTCCAGGTTTAGACCTGGTTTAGTCCTGGTTTAGTCCTGGTTTAGACCTGGTTTAGTCCTGCTTTAGTCCTGGTTTAGACCTGGTTTAGTCCTGGTTTAGTCCTGGTTTAGTCCTGGTTTAGTCCTGGTTTAGTCCTGGTTTAGACCTGGTTTAGACCTGGTTTAGTCCTGGTTTAGTCCTGGTTTAGACCTGGTTTAGACCTGGTTTGGACCTGGTTTAGTCCTGGTTTAGTCCTGGTTTAGTCTGGTTTAGTCCTGGTTTAGTCCAGGTTTAGACCTGGTTTAGTCCTGGTTTAGACCTGGTTTAGACCTGGTTTAGACCTGGTTTGGACCTGGTTTGGACCTGGTTTAGTCCTGGTTTAGTCCTGGTTTAGTGCTGGTTTAGACTTGGTTTGGACCTGGTTTAGACCTGGTTTAGTCCTGGTTTAGTCCTGGTTTAGACCTGGTTTGGACCTGGTTTAGTCCTGGTTTAGTCCTGGTTTAGACCTGGTTTGGACCTGGTTTAGACCTGGTTTAGACCTGGTTTGGACCTGGTTTAGACCTGGTTTGGACCTGGTTTGGACCTGGTTTAGTCCTGGTTTAGTCCAGGTTTAGACCTGGTTTAGTCCTGGTTTAGTCCTGGTTTAGTCCTGGTTTAGACCTGGTTTAGTCCTGGTTTAGTCCTGGTTTAGACCTGGTTTAGTCCTGGTTTAGACCTGGTTTAGACCTGGTTTAGACCTGGTTTAGTCCTGGTTTAGTCTGGTTTAGTCCTGGTTTAGTCCTGGTTTAGTCCTGGTTTAGACCTGGTTTAGACCTGGTTTAGACCTGGTTTAGTCCTGGTTTAGACCTGGTTTAGACCTGGTTTAGACCTGGTTTAGTCCTGGTTTAGTCCTGGTTTAGACCTGGTTTAGACCTGGTTTAGTCCTGGTTTAGTCCTGGTTTAGTCCTGGTTTAGTCCTGGTTTAGTCTGGTTTAGTCTTGGTTTAGTCCTGGTTTAGTCGTGGTTTAGACCTGGTTTAGACCTGGTTTAGTCCTGGTTTAGACCTGGTTTAGTCCTGGTTTAGTCCTGGTTTAGTTCTGGTTTAGTCCTGGTTTAGACCTGGTTTAGTCCTGTTTTAGTCCTGGTTTAGACCTGGTTTAGACCTGGTTTAGACCTGGTTTAGTCCTGGTTAAGACCTGGTTTAGACCTGGTTTAGTCCTGGTTTAGACCTGGTTTAGACCTGGTTTAGTCTTGGTTTAGTCCTGGTTTAGTCCTGGTTTAGTCCTGGTTTAGACCTGGTTTAGTCCTGGTTTAGACCTGGTTTAGACCTGGTTTAGTCTTGGTTTAGTCCTGGTTTAGTCCTGGTTTAGTCCTGGTTTAGACCTGGTTTAGACCTGGTTTAGTCCTGGTTTAGACCTGGTTTAGTCCTGGTTTAGTCCTGGTTTAGTCTGGTTTAGTCCTGGTTTAGTCCTGGTTTAGTCCTGGTTTAGACCTGGTTTAGACCTGGTTTAGACCTGGTTTAGTCCTGGTTTAGTCCTGGTTTAGTCCTGGTTTAGTTCTGGTTTAGTCCTGGTTTAGACCTGGTTTACACCTGGTTTAGTCTGGTTTAGTCTGGTTTAGTCCTGGTTTAGACCTGGTTTAGACCTGGTTTAGTTCTGGTTTAGTCCTGGTTTAGACCTGGTTTAGACCTGGTTTAGACCTGGTTTAGTTCTGGTTTAGTTCTGGTTTAGTCCTGGTTTAGTTCTGGTTTAGTCCTGGTTTAGACCTGGTTTAGTCTGGTTTAGTCTGGTTTAGTCCTGGTTTAGTCCTGGTTTAGTCCTGGTTTAGACCTGGTTTAGTCCTGGTTTAGACCTGGTTTGGACCTGGTTTAGACCTGGTTTAGTCCTGGTTTAGTCCTGGTTTAGTCCTGGTTTAGACCTGGTTTAGTCCTGGTTTAGTCCTGGTTTAGTCCTGGTTTAGACCTGGTTTAGACCTGGTTTAGACCTGGTTTAGTCCTGGTTTAGTCCTGGTTTAGTCCTGGTTTAGTCCTGGTTTAGTTCTGGTTTAGTCCTGGTTTAGACCTGGTTTAGACCTGGTTTAGTCTGGTTTAGTCTGGTTTAGACCTGGTTTAGACCTGGTTTAGACCTGGTTTAGTTCTGGTTTAGTCCTGGTTTAGACCTGGTTTAGTCTGGTTTAGTCTTGGTTTAGTCCTGGTTTAGTCTGGTTAAGACCTGGTTTAGTCCTGGTTTAGTCCTGCTTTAGTCCTGGTTTAGACCTGGTTTAGTCCTGGTTTAGTCCTGGTTTAGTCCTGGTTTAGACCTGGTTTAGACCATGTTTAGACCTGGATTAGTCCTGGTTTAGACCTGGTTTAGTTCTGGTTTAGTCCTGGTTTAGACCTGGTTTAGACCTGGTTTAGTCCTGGTTTAGTCTGGTTTAGTCCTGGTTTAGTCCTGGTTTAGTCCTGGTTTAGACCTGGTTTAGACCTGGTTTAGTCCTGGTTTAGTCCTGGTTTAGACCTGGTTTAGTCCTGGTTTAGACCTGGTTTAGACCAGGTTTAGTCCTGGTTTAGTCCTGGTTTAGTCCTGGTTTAGACCTGGTTTAGTCCTGGTTTAGACCTGGTTTAGTCCTGGTTTAGTCTGGTTTAGTCCTGGTTTAGACCTGGTTTAGACCTGGTTTAGACCTGGTTTAGTTCTGGTTTAGTCCTGGTTTAGACCTGGTTTAGACCTGGTTTAGTCCTGGTTTAGTCCTGGTTTAGTCTGGTTTAGTCCTGGTTTAGTCCTGGTTTAGTCCTGGTTTAGTCTGGTTTAGTCCTGGTTTAGTCCTGGTTTAGTCCTGGTTTAGTCCTGGTTTAGTTCTGGTTTAGTCCTGGTTTAGACCTGGTTTAGACCTGGTTTAGTCCTGGTTTAGTCCTGGTTTAGTCTGGTTTAGTCCTGGTTTAGTCCTGGTTTAGTCCTGGTTTAGACCTGGTTTAGACCTGGTTTAGACCTGGTTTAGTCCTGGTTTAGTCCTGGTTTAGACCTGGTTTAGTCCTGGTTTAGACCTGGTTTAGACCTGGTTTAGTCCTGGTTTAGTCCTGGTTTAGTCCTGGTTTAGTTCTGGTTTAGTCCTGGTTTAGACCTGGTTTAGACCTGGTTTAGTCTGGTTTAGTCTGGTTTAGACCTGGTTTAGACCTGGTTTAGACCTGGTTTAGTTCTGGTTTAGTCCTGGTTTAGACCTGGTTTAGTCTGGTTTAGTCTTGGTTTAGTCCTGGTTTAGTCTGGTTAAGACCTGGTTTAGTCCTGGTTTAGTCCTGCTTTAGTCCTGGTTTAGACCTGGTTTAGTCCTGGTTTAGTCCTGGTTTAGACCTGGTTTAGACCATGTTTAGACCTGGATTAGTCCTGGTTTAGACCTGGTTTAGTTCTGGTTTAGTCCTGGTTTAGACCTGGTTTAGACCTGGTTTAGTCCTGGTTTAGTCTGGTTTAGTCCTGGTTTAGTCCTGGTTTAGTCCTGGTTTAGACCTGGTTTAGACCTGGTTTAGTCCTGGTTTAGTCCTGGTTTAGACCTGGTTTAGTCCTGGTTTAGACCTGGTTTAGACCAGGTTTAGTCCTGGTTTAGTCCTGGTTTAGTCCTGGTTTAGACCTGGTTTAGTCCTGGTTTAGACCTGGTTTAGTCCTGGTTTAGTCTGGTTTAGTCCTGGTTTAGACCTGGTTTAGACCTGGTTTAGTCTGGTTTAGTCCTGGTTTAGTCTGGTTTAGTCCTGGTTTAGACCTGGTTTAGTTCTGGTTTAGACCTGGTTTAGTTCTGGTTTAGACCTGGTTTAGACCTGGTTTAGTCCTGGTTTAGTCTGGTTTAGTCCTGGTTTAGACCTGGTTTAGTTCTGGTTTAGTCCTGGTTTAGACCTGGTTTAGACCTGGTTTAGTCCTGGTTTAGTCCTGGTTTAGTCTGGTTTAGTCCTGGTTTAGTCCTGGTTTAGTCCTGGTTTAGACCTGGTTTAGACCTGGTTTAGACCTGGTTTAGTCCTGGTTTAGTCCTGGTTTAGACCTGGTTTAGTCTGGTTTAGTCTTGGTTTAGTCCTGGTTTAGTCCTGGTTTAGTCCTGGTTTAGTTCTGGTTTAGTCCTGGTTTAGACCTGGTTTAGACCTGGTTTAGTCCTGGTTTAGACCTGGTTTAGTCCTGGTTTAGTCCTGGTTAAGAGCTGGTTTAGTCCTGGTTTAGACCTGGTTTAGACCTGGTTTAGTCTGGTTTAGTCCTGGTTTAGTCCTGGTTTAGTCCTGGTTTAGATCTGGTTTAGACCTGGTTTAGTTCTGGTTTAGTCCTGGTTTAGACCTGGTTTAGTTCTGGTTTATTCCTGGTTTAGACCTGGTTTAGTCTGGTTTAGTCTTGGTTTAGTCCTGGTTTAGTCCTGGTTTAGTCCTGGTTTAGACCTGGTTTAGTTCTGGTTTAGTCCTGGTTTAGACCTGGTTTAGACATGGTTTAGTCCTGGTTTAGTCCTGGTTTAGACCTGGTTTAGTTCTGGTTTAGTCCTGGTTTAGACCTGGTTTAGTTCTGGTTTAGTCCTAGTTTAGATCTGGTTTAGACCTGGTTTAGTCCTGGTTTAGTCCTGGTTTAGTCCTGGTTTAGTTCTGGTTTAGTCCTGGTTTAGACCTGGTTTAGACCTGGTTTAGTCCTGGTTTAGTCCTGGTTTAGACCTGGTTTAGACCTGGTTTAGTCCTGGTTTAGTCCTGGTTTAGTTCTGGTTTAGTCCTGGTTTAGTCCTGGTTTAGACCTGGTTTAGTCCTGGTTTAGTCCTGGTTTAGTCCTGGTTTAGACCTGGTTTAGTCCTGCTTTAGTCCTGGTTTAGTCCTGGTTTAGACCTGGTTTAGACCTGGTTTAGTCCTGGTTTAGTCCTGGTTTAGACCTGGTTTAGACCTGTTTTAGTCCTGGTTTAGTCCTGGTTTAGTTCTGGTTTAGTCCTGGTTTAGTCCTGGTTTAGACCTGGTTTAGTCCTGGTTTAGTCCTGGTTTAGTCCTGGTTTAGACCTGGTTTAGTCCTGGTTTAGTTCTGGTTTAGTCCTGGTTTAGTCCTGGTTTAGACCTGGTTTAGTCCTGGTTTAGTCCTGGTTTAGACCTGGTTTAGTCCTGGTTTAGACCTGGTTTAGTCCTGCTTTAGTCCTGGTTTAGACCTGGTTTAGTCCTGGTTTAGTCCTGGTTTAGTTCTGGTTTAGTCCTGGTTTAGTCCTGGTTTAGTCTGGTTTAGTCCTGGTTTAGTCCAGGTTTAGACCTGGTTTAGTCCTGGTTTAGACCTGGTTTAGACCTGGTTTAGTCCTGGTTTAGTCCTGGTTTAGTCTTGGTTTAGTCCTGGTTTAGTCCTGGTTTAGTTCTGGTTTAGTCCTGGTTTAGTCCTGGTTTAGTCTGGTTTAGTCTTGGTTTAGTCCTGGTTTAGTCGTGGTTTAGACCTGGTTTAGACCTGGTTTAGTCCTGGTTTAGACCTGGTTTAGTCCTGGTTTAGTCCTGGTTTAGTTCTGGTTTAGTCCTGGTTTAGTCCTGGTTTAGTTCTGGTTTAGTCCTGGTTTAGACCTGGTTTAGACCTGGTTTAGTCCTGGTTTAGACCTGGTTTAGTCCTGGTTTAGTCCTGGTTAAGAGCTGGTTTAGTCCTGGTTTAGACCTGGTTTAGACCTGGTTTAGTCTGGTTTAGTCCTGGTTTAGTCCTGGTTTAGTCCTGGTTTAGATCTGGTTTAGACCTGGTTTAGTTCTGGTTTAGTCCTGGTTTAGACCTGGTTTAGTTCTGGTTTATTCCTGGTTTAGACCTGGTTTAGTCTGGTTTAGTCTTGGTTTAGTCCTGGTTTAGTCCTGGTTTAGTCCTGGTTTAGACCTGGTTTAGTTCTGGTTTAGTCCTGGTTTAGACCTGGTTTAGACATGGTTTAGTCCTGGTTTAGTCCTGGTTTAGACCTGGTTTAGTTCTGGTTTAGTCCTGGTTTAGACCTGGTTTAGTTCTGGTTTAGTCCTAGTTTAGATCTGGTTTAGACCTGGTTTAGTCCTGGTTTAGTCCTGGTTTAGTCCTGGTTTAGTTCTGGTTTAGTCCTGGTTTAGACCTGGTTTAGACCTGGTTTAGTCCTGGTTTAGTCCTGGTTTAGACCTGGTTTAGACCTGGTTTAGTCCTGGTTTAGTCCTGGTTTAGTTCTGGTTTAGTCCTGGTTTAGTCCTGGTTTAGACCTGGTTTAGTCCTGGTTTAGTCCTGGTTTAGTCCTGGTTTAGACCTGGTTTAGTCCTGCTTTAGTCCTGGTTTAGTCCTGGTTTAGACCTGGTTTAGACCTGGTTTAGTCCTGGTTTAGTCCTGGTTTAGACCTGGTTTAGACCTGTTTTAGTCCTGGTTTAGTCCTGGTTTAGTTCTGGTTTAGTCCTGGTTTAGTCCTGGTTTAGACCTGGTTTAGTCCTGGTTTAGTCCTGGTTTAGTCCTGGTTTAGACCTGGTTTAGTCCTGGTTTAGTTCTGGTTTAGTCCTGGTTTAGTCCTGGTTTAGACCTGGTTTAGTCCTGGTTTAGTCCTGGTTTAGACCTGGTTTAGTCCTGGTTTAGACCTGGTTTAGTCCTGCTTTAGTCCTGGTTTAGACCTGGTTTAGTCCTGGTTTAGTCCTGGTTTAGTTCTGGTTTAGTCCTGGTTTAGTCCTGGTTTAGTCTGGTTTAGTCCTGGTTTAGTCCAGGTTTAGACCTGGTTTAGTCCTGGTTTAGACCTGGTTTAGACCTGGTTTAGTCCTGGTTTAGTCCTGGTTTAGTCTTGGTTTAGTCCTGGTTTAGTCCTGGTTTAGTTCTGGTTTAGTCCTGGTTTAGTCCTGGTTTAGTCTGGTTTAGTCTTGGTTTAGTCCTGGTTTAGTCGTGGTTTAGACCTGGTTTAGACCTGGTTTAGTCCTGGTTTAGACCTGGTTTAGTCCTGGTTTAGTCCTGGTTTAGTTCTGGTTTAGTCCTGGTTTAGACCTGGTTTAGTCCTGGTTTAGTCCTGGTTTAGACCTGGTTTAGTCTGGTTTAGTCTTGGTTTAGTCCTGGTTTAGACCTGGTTTAGTCCTGGTTTAGACCTGGTTTAGTCCTGGTTTAGTCTGGTTTAGTCTTGGTTTAGTCCTGGTTTAGTCGTGGTTTAGACCTGGTTTAGACCTGGTTTAGTCCTGGTTTAGACCTGGTTTAGTCCTGGTTTAGTCCTGGTTTAGTTCTGGTTTAGTCCTGGTTTAGACCTGGTTTAGTCCTGGTTTAGTCCTGGTTTAGACCTGGTTTAGTCCTGGTTAAGACCTGGTTTAGACCTGGTTTAGTCCTGGTTTAGACCTGGTTTAGACCTGTTTTAGTCCTGGTTTAGACCTGGTTTAGTCCTGGTTTAGACCTGGTTTAGACCTGTTTTAGTCCTGGTTTAGACCTGGTTTAGTCCTGGTTTAGTCCTGTTTTAGTCCTGGTTTAGACCTGGTTTAGTCCTGGTTTAGACCTGGTTTAGACCTGGTTTAGTCCTGGTTAAGACCTGGTTTAGACCTGGTTTAGTCCTGGTTTAGACCTGGTTTAGACCTGGTTTAGACCTGGTTAAGACCTGGTTTAGACCTGGTTTAGTCCTGGTTTAGACCTGGTTTAGACCTGGTTTAGTCTTGGTTTAGTCCTGGTTTAGTCCTGGTTTAGTCCTGGTTTAGACCTGGTTTAGTCCTGGTTTAGACCTGGTTTAGTCCTGGTTTAGTCCTGGTTTAGACCTGGTTTAGACCTGGTTTAGACCTGGTTTAGTCCTGGTTTAGACCTGGTTTAGACCTGGTTTAGACCTGGTTTAGTCCTGGTTTAGTCCTGGTTTAGTCCTGGTTTAGTTCTGGTTTAGTCTGGTTTAGTCTGGTTTAGTCCTGGTTTAGACCTGGTTTAGTCCTGGTTTAGACCTGGTTTAGTCCTGGTTTAGTCCTGGTTTAGTCCTGGTTTAGTCCTGGTTTAGACCTGGTTTAGACCTGGTTTGGACCTGGTTTAGTCCTGGTTTAGTCCTGGTTTAGTCCTGGTTTAGACCTGGTTTAGACCTGGTTCAGACCTGGTTTAGTCCTGGTTTAGACCTGGTTTAGACCTGGTTTAGACCTGGTTTAGTCCTGGTTTAGTCCTGGTTTAGTCCTGGTTTAGTTCTGGTTTAGTCCTGGTTTAGACCTGGTTTAGACCTGGTTTAGTCTGGTTTAGTCTGGTTTAGTCCTGGTTTAGACCTGGTTTAGACCTGGTTTAGTTCTGGTTTAGTCCTGGTTTAGACCTGGTTTAGTCTGGTTTAGTCCTGGTTTAGACCTGGTTTAGACCTGGTTTAGTTCTGGTTTAGTCCTGGTTTAGTCTGGTTAAGACCTGGTTTAGTCCTGGTTTAGTCCTGCTTTAGTCCTGGTTTAGACCTGGTTTAGTCCTGGTTTAGTCCTGTTTTAGTCCTGGTTTAGTCCTGGTTTAGTCCTGCTTTAGTCCTGGTTTAGACCTGGTTTAGTCCTGGTTTAGTCCTGGTTTAGTCCAGGTTTAGACCTGGTTTAGACCTGGTTTAGTCCTGGTTTGGTCCTGGTTTAGTCCTGGTTTAGACCTGGTTTAGACCATGTTTAGACCTGGTTTAGTCCTGGTTTAGACCTGGTTTAGTTCTGGTTTAGTCCTGGTTTAGACCTGGTTTAGTCCTGGTTTAGTCCTGGTTTAGTCTGGTTTAGTCCTGGTTTAGTCCTGGTTTAGTCCTGGTTTAGACCTGGTTTAGACCTGGTTTAGTCCTGGTTTAGTCCTGGTTTAGACCTGGTTTAGTCCTGGTTTAGACCTGGTTTAGACCAGGTTTAGTCCTGGTTTAGTCCTGGTTTAGTCCTGGTTTAGACCTGGTTTAGTCCTGGTTTAGACCTGGTTTAGTCCTGGTTTAGTCTGGTTTAGTCCTGGTTTAGACCTGGTTTAGACCTGGTTTAGTCTGGTTTAGTCTTGGTTTAGTCTGGTTTAGTCTTGGTTTAGTCCTGGTTTAGTCTGGTTTAGTCCTGGTTTAGACCTGGTTTAGTCCTGGTTTAGACCTGGTTTAGACCTGGTTTAGTCCTGGTTTAGTCCTGGTTTAGACCTGGTTTAGACCTGGTTTAGTCCTGGTTTAGTCCTGGTTTAGACCTGGTTTAGTCTGGTTTAGTCTTGGTTTAGTCCTGGTTTAGTCCTGGTTTAGACCTGGTTTAGACCTGGTTTAGTCCTGGTTTAGACCTGGTTTAGTCCTGGTTTAGTCCTGGTTTAGAGCTGGTTTAGTCCTGGTTTAGACCTGGTTTAGACCTGGTTTAGTCTGGTTTAGTCCTGGTTTAGTCCTGGTTTAGACCTGGTTTAGTTCTGGTTTAGTCCTGGTTTAGACCTGGTTTAGTTCTGGTTTATTCCTGGTTTAGACCTGGTTTAGACCTGGTTTAGACCTGGTTTAGTTCTGGTTTAGTCCTGGTTTAGACCTGGTTTAGTTCTGGTTTAGTCCTGGTTTAGACCTGGTTTAGACCTGGTTTAGTCCTGGTTTAGTCCTGGTTTAGACCTGGTTTAGTTCTGGTTTAGTCCTGGTTTAGACCTGGTTTAGTTCTGGTTTAGTCCTAGTTTAGACCTGGTTTAGACCTGGTTTAGTCCTGGTTTAGTCCTGGTTTAGTCCTGGTTTAGTTCTGGTTTAGTCCTGGTTTAGACCTGGTTTAGACCTGGTTTAGTCCTGGTTTAGTCCTGGTTTAGACCTGGTTTAGTTCTGGTTTAGTCCTGGTTTAGACCTGGTTTAGTTCTGGTTTAGTCCTAGTTTAGACCTGGTTTAGACCTGGTTTAGACCTGGTTTAGTCCTGGTTTAGTCCTGGTTTAGTTCTGGTTTAGTCCTGGTTTAGTCCTGGTTTAGACCTGGTTTAGTCCTGCTTTAGTCCTGGTTTAGTCCTGGTTTAGACCTGGTTTAGACCTGGTTTAGTCCTGGTTTAGTCCTGGTTTAGACCTGGTTTAGACCTGGTTTAGTCCTGGTTTAGTCCTGGTTTAGTTCTGGTTTAGTCCTGGTTTAGTCCTGGTTTAGACCTGGTTTAGTCCTGGTTTAGTCCTGGTTTAGTCCTGGTTTAGACCTGGTTTAGTCCTGGTTTAGTTCTGGTTTAGTCCTGGTTTAGTCCTGGTTTAGACCTGGTTTAGTCCTGGTTTAGTCCTGGTTTAGACCTGGTTTAGACCTGGTTTAGACCTGGTTTAGTCCTGCTTTAGTCCTGGTTTAGACCTGGTTTAGTCCTGGTTTAGTCCTGGTTTAGTTCTGGTTTAGTCCTGGTTTAGACCTGGTTTAGACCTGGTTTAGTCCTGGTTTAGTCCTGGTTTAGTCCTGGTTTAGTCTGGTTTAGTCCTGGTTTAGTCCAGGTTTAGACCTGGTTTAGTCCTGGTTTAGACCTGGTTTAGACCTGGTTTAGACCTGGTTTAGTCCTGGTTTAGTCCTGGTTTAGACCTGGTTTAGACCTGGTTTAGTCCTGGTTTAGTCCTGGTTTAGTCTGGTTTAGTCCTGGTTTAGTCCAGGTTTAGACCTGGTTTAGTCCTGGTTTAGACCTGGTTTAGACCTGGTTTAGACCTGGTTTAGACCTGGTTTAGACCTGGTTTGGACCTGGTTTGGACCTGGTTTAGACCTGGTTTAGACCTGGTTTGGACCTGGTTTAGTCCTGGTTTAGTCCTGGTTTAGTCCTGGTTTGGTCCTGGTTTGGACCTGGTTTAGTCCTGGTTTAGTCCTGGTTTAGACCTGGTTTGGACCTGGTTTAGACCTGGTTTGGACCTGGTTTGGACCTGGTTTAGTCCTGGTTTAGTCCAGGTTTAGACCTGGTTTAGTCCTGGTTTAGTCCTGGTTTAGTCCTGGTTTAGACCTGGTTTAGTCCTGGTTTAGACCTGGTTTAGTCCTGGTTTAGACCTGGTTTAGACCTGGTTTAGACCTGGTTTAGTCCTGGTTTAGTCCTGGTTTAGTCTGGTTTAGTCCTGGTTTAGTCCTGGTTTAGTCCTGGTTTAGACCTGGTTTAGTCCTGGTTTAGACCTGGTTTAGACCTGGTTTAGTCCTGGTTTAGTCCTGGTTTAGTCCTGGTTTAGTCCTGGTTTAGTTCTGGTTTAGTCCTGGTTTAGTCCTGGTTTAGTCTGGTTTAGTCTTGGTTTAGTCCTGGTTTAGTCGTGGTTTAGACCTGGTTTAGACCTGGTTTAGTCCTGGTTTAGACCTGGTTTAGTCCTGGTTTAGTCCTGGTTTAGTTCTGGTTTAGTCCTGGTTTAGACCTGGTTTAGTCCTGGTTTAGTCCTGGTTTAGACCTGGTTTAGACCTGGTTTAGTCCTGGTTTAGTCCTGGTTTAGACCTGGTTTAGTCTGGTTAAGACCTGGTTTAGTCCTGGTTTAGTCCTGGTTTAGTCCTGGTTTAGACCTGGTTTAGTCCTGGTTTAGACCTGGTTTAGACCTGGTTTAGTCCTGGTTTAGTCCTGGTTTAGTCCTGGTTTAGACCTGGTTTAGTCCTGGTTTAGACCTGGTTTAGACCTGGTTTAGACCTGGTTTAGTCTTGGTTTAGTCCTGGTTTAGTCCTGGTTTAGTCCTGGTTTAGACCTGGTTTAGTCCTGGTTTAGACCTGGTTTAGACCTGGTTTGGACCTGGTTTAGTTCTGGTTTAGTCCTGGTTTAGACCTGGTTTAGACCTGGTTTAGTCTGGTTTAGTCTTGGTTTAGACCTGGTTTAGACCTGGTTTAGTCCTGGTTTGGACCTGGTTTAGTCCTGGTTTAGTCCTGGTTTAGACCTGGTTTAGTCCTGGTTTAGTCCTGGTTTAGTCCTGGTTTAGTCCTGTTTTAGTCCTGGTTTAGTCCTGGTTTAGTCCTGGTTTAGTCCTGGTTTAGTCCTGGTTTAGTTCTGGTTTAGTCCTGGTTTAGACCTGGTTTAGACCTGGTTTAGACCTGGTTTAGTCCTGGTTTAGACCTGGTTTAGACCTGGTTTAGACCTGGTTTAGTCCTGGTTTAGTCCTGGTTTAGTCCTGGTTTAGTTCTGGTTTAGTCCTGGTTTAGACCTGGTTTAGACCTGGTTTAGACCTGGTTTAGTTCTGGTTTAGTTCTGGTTTAGTCCTGGTTTAGTTCTGGTTTAGTCCTGGTTTAGACCTGGTTTAGTCTGGTTTAGTCTGGTTTAGTCCTGGTTTAGTCCTGGTTTAGTCCTGGTTTAGACCTGGTTTAGTCCTGGTTTAGACCTGGTTTGGACCTGGTTTAGTCCTGGTTTAGTCTGGTTTAGTCCTGGTTTAGACCTGGTTTAGACCTGGTTTAGTTCTGGTTTAGTCCTGGTTTAGACCTGGTTTAGTCTGGTTTAGTCTTGGTTTAGTCCTGGTTTAGTCTGGTTAAGACCTGGTTTAGTCCTGGTTTAGTCCTGGTTTAGTCCTGGTTTAGTTCTGGTTTAGTCCTGCTTTAGTCCTGGTTTAGACCTGGTTTAGTCCTGGTTTAGTCCTGTTTTAGTCCTGGTTTAGTCCTGGTTTAGTCCTGGTTTAGTCCTGGTTTAGTCCTGGTTTAGACCTGGTTTAGTCCTGGTTTAGACCAGGTTTAGTCCTGGTTTAGTCCTGGTTTAGTCTGGTTTAGTCCTGGTTTAGTCCTGGTTTAGACCTGGTTTAGTCCTGGTTTAGTCCTGTTTTAGTCCTGGTTTAGACCAGGTTTAGTCCTGGTTTAGTCCTGGTTTAGTCTGGTTTAGACCTGGTTTAGTCCTGGTTTAGTCCTGGTTTAGTTCTGGTTTAGTCCTGGTTTAGACCTGGTTTAGTCCTGGTTTAGTCCTGGTTTAGACCTGGTGTAGACCTGGTTTAGACCTGGTTTAGTTCTGGTTTAGTCCTGGTTTAGTCCTGGTTTAGTCCTGGTTTAGACCTGGTTTAGTTCTGGTTTAGTCCTGGTTTAGACCTGGTTTAGACCTGGTTTAGTCCTGGTTTAGTCCTGGTTTAGACCTGGTTTAGACCTGGTTTAGACCTGGTTTAGTCCTGGTTTAGTCTGGTTTAGTCCTGGTTTAGTCCTGGTTTAGTCCTGGTTTAGACCTGGTTTAGACCTGGTTTAGTCTGGTTTAGTCCTGGTTTAGTCCTGGTTTAGTCCTGGTTTAGACCTGGTTTAGACCTGGTTTAGTCCTGGTTTAGTTCTGGTTTAGTCCTGGTTTAGTCCTGGTTTAGACCTGGTTTAGTCTGGTTTAGTCTTGGTTTAGTCCTGGTTTAGTCCTGGTTTAGTCCTGGTTTAGTCGTGGTTTAGTTCTGGTTTAGTCCTGGTTTAGACCTGGTTTAGACCTGGTTTAGACCTGGTTTAGTTCTGGTTTAGTTCTGGTTTAGTCCTGGTTTAGTTCTGGTTTAGTCTGGTTTAGTCTGGTTTAGTCCTGGTTTAGTCCTGGTTTAGTCCTGGTTTAGACCTGGTTTAGTCCTGGTTTAGACCTGGTTTGGACCTGGTTTAGTCCTGGTTTAGTCTGGTTTAGTCCTGGTTTAGACCTGGTTTAGACCTGGTTTAGTTCTGGTTTAGTCCTGGTTTAGACCTGGTTTAGTCTGGTTTAGTCTTGGTTTAGTCCTGGTTTAGTCTGGTTAAGACCTGGTTTAGTCCTGGTTTAGTCCTGGTTTAGTCCTGGTTTAGTTCTGGTTTAGTCCTGCTTTAGTCCTGGTTTAGACCTGGTTTAGTCCTGGTTTAGTCCTGTTTTAGTCCTGGTTTAGTCCTGGTTTAGTTCTGGTTTAGTCCTGGTTTAGTCCTGGTTTAGTCCTGGTTTAGACCTGGTTTAGTCCTGGTTTAGTCCTGGTTTAGTCTGGTTTAGTCCTGGTTTAGTCCTGGTTTAGTCCTGGTTTAGACCTGGTTTAGACCATGTTTAGACCTGGTTTAGTCCTGGTTTAGACCTGGTTTAGTTCTGGTTTAGTCCTGGTTTAGACCTGGTTTAGACCTGGTTTAGTCCTGGTTTAGTCCTGGTTTAGACCTGGTTTAGACCTGGTTTAGACCTGGTTTAGACCTGGTTTAGTCCTGGTTTAGTCCTGGTTTAGTCCTGGTTTAGACCTGGTTTAGACCTGGTTTAGTCCTGGTTTAGTCCTGGTTTAGACCTGGTTTAGTCCTGGTTTAGACCTGGTTTAGACCTGGTTTAGACCTGGTTTAGTCCTGGTTTAGTCCTGGTTTAGTCCTGGTTTAGACCTGGTTTAGACCAGGTTTAGTCCTGGTTTAGTCCTGGTTTAGACCTGGTTTAGACCTGGTTTAGTCCTGGTTTAGTCCTGGTTTAGTTCTGGTTTAGTCCTGGTTTAGACCTGGTTTAGACCTGGTTTAGTCCTGGTTTAGTCCTGGTTTAGACCTGGTGTAGACCTGGTTTAGACCTGGTTTAGTTCTGGTTTAGTCCTGGTTTAGTCCTGGTTTAGTCCTGGTTTAGACCTGGTTTAGTTCTGGTTTAGTCCTGGTTTAGACCTGGTTTAGACCTGGTTTAGTCCTGGTTTAGTCCTGGTTTAGTCCTGGTTTAGTTCTGGTTTAGTCCTGGTTTAGACCTGGTTTAGACCTGGTTTAGACCTGGTTTAGTCCTGGTTTAGTCCTGGTTTAGTCCTGGTTTAGACCTGGTTTAGTCTGGTTTAGTCTTGGTTTAGTCCTGGTTTAGTCTGGTTTAGTCCTGGTTTAGTCCTGGTTTAGTCCTGGTTTAGACCTGGTTTAGACCTGGTTTAGTCCTGGTTTAGACCTGGTTTAGTCCTGGTTAAGACCTGGTTTAGACCTGGTTTAGTTCTGGTTTAGTCCTGGTTTAGACCTGGTTTAGTTCTGGTTTAGTCCTAGTTTAGACCTGGTTTAGACCTGGTTTAGTTCTGGTTTAGTCCTGGTTTAGACCTGGTTTAGACCTGGTTTAGTCCTGGTTTAGTCCTGGTTTAGACCTGGTTTAGTTCTGGTTTAGTCCTGGTTTAGACCTGGTTTAGTTCTGGTTTAGTCCTAGTTTAGACCTGGTTTAGACCTGGTTTAGACCTGGTTTAGTCCTGGTTTAGTCCTGGTTTAGTTCTGGTTTAGTCCTGCTTTAGTCCTGGTTTAGTCCTGGTTTAGACCTGGTTTAGACCTGGTTTAGTCCTGGTTTAGTCCTGGTTTAGACCTGGTTTAGACCTGGTTTAGTCCTGGTTTAGTCCTGGTTTAGTTCTGGTTTAGTCCTGGTTTAGTCCTGGTTTAGACCTGGTTTAGTCCTGGTTTAGTCCTGGTTTAGACCTGGTTTAGTCCTGGTTTAGTTCTGGTTTAGTCCTGGTTTAGTCCTGGTTTAGACCTGGTTTAGTCCAGGTTTAGTCCTGGTTTAGACCTGGTTTAGACCTGGTTTAGACCTGGTTTAGTCCTGCTTTAGTCCTGGTTTAGACCTGGTTTAGTCCTGGTTTAGTCCTGGTTTAGTTCTGGTTTAGTCCTGGTTTAGTCCTGGTTTAGACCTGGTTTAGTCCTGGTTTGGTCCTGGTTTAGACCTGGTTTAGACCTGGTTTAGTCCTGGTTTAGTCCTGGTTTAGTCCTGGTTTAGTCTGGTTTAGTCCTGGTTTAGTCCAGGTTTAGACCTGGTTTAGTCCTGGTTTAGACCTGGTTTAGACCTGGTTTAGACCTGGTTTGGACCTGGTTTGGACCTGGTTTAGACCTGGTTTAGTCTGGTTTAGTCCTGGTTTAGTCCAGGTTTAGACCTGGTTTAGTCCTGGTTTAGACCTGGTTTAGACCTGGTTTAGACCTGGTTTAGACCTGGTTTGGACCTGGTTTGGACCTGGTTTAGACCTGGTTTAGACCTGGTTTGGACCTGGTTTAGTCCTGGTTTAGTCCTGGTTTAGTCCTGGTTTGGTCCTGGTTTGGACCTGGTTTAGTCCTGGTTTAGTCCTGGTTTAGACCTGGTTTGGACCTGGTTTAGACCTGGTTTAGTCCTGGTTTAGACCTGGTTTAGTCCTGGTTTAGTCCTGGTTTAGACCTGGTTTGGACCTGGTTTAGACCTGGTTTAGTCCTGGTTTAGACCTGGTTTAGACCTGGTTTGGACCTGGTTTAGTCCTGGTTTAGTCCAGGTTTAGACCTGGTTTAGTCCTGGTTTAGTCCTAGTTTAGTCCTGGTTTAGACCTGGTTTAGTCCTGGTTTAGACCTGGTTTAGTCCTGGTTTAGACCTGGTTTAGTCCTGGTTTAGTCCTGGTTTAGTCTGGTTTAGTCCTGGTTTAGTCCTGGTTTAGTCCTGGTTTAGACCTGGTTTAGACCTGGTTTAGACCTGGTTTAGTCCTGGTTTAGACCTGGTTTAGACCTGGTTTAGACCTGGTTTAGTCCTGGTTTAGTCCTGGTTTAGTCCTGGTTTAGTCCTGGTTTAGTTCTGGTTTAGTCCTGGTTTAGTCCTGGTTTAGTCTGGTTTAGTCTTGGTTTAGTCCTGGTTTAGTCGTGGTTTAGACCTGGTTTAGACCTGGTTTAGTCCTGGTTTAGACCTGGTTTAGTCCTGGTTTAGTCCTGGTTTAGTTCTGGTTTAGTCCTGGTTTAGACCTGGTTTAGTCCTGGTTTAGTCCTGGTTTAGACCTGGTTTAGACCTGATTTAGTCCTGGTTTAGTCCTGGTTTAGACCTGGTTTAGTCTGGTTAAGACCTGGTTTAGTCCTGGTTTAGTCCTGGTTTAGTCCTGGTTTAGACCTGGTTTAGTCCTGGTTTAGACCTGGTTTAGACCTGGTTTAGTCCTGGTTAAGACCTGGTTTAGACCTGGTTTAGTCCTGGTTTAGACCTGGTTTAGACCTGGTTTAGTCTTGGTTTAGTCCTGGTTTAGTCCTGGTTTAGTCCTGGTTTAGACCTGGTTTAGTCCTGGTTTAGACCTGGTTTAGTCCTGGTTTAGACCTGGTTTAGACCTGGTTTAGTCTGGTTTAGTCTTGGTTTAGACCTGGTTTAGACCTGGTTTAGTCCTGGTTTGGACCTGGTTTAGTCCTGGTTTAGTCTGGTTTAGTCCTGGTTTAGTCCTGGTTTAGACCTGGTTTAGTCCTGGTTTAGACCTGGTTTAGACCTGGTTTAGTCCTGGTTTAGACCTGGTTTAGACCTGGTTTAGACCTGGTTTAGTCCTGGTTTAGTCCTGGTTTAGTCCTGGTTTAGTTCTGGTTTAGTCCTGGTTTAGACCTGGTTTAGTCTGGTTTAGTCTGGTTTAGTCCTGGTTTAGTCCTGGTTTAGTCCTGGTTTAGACCTGGTTTAGTCCTGGTTTAGACCTGGTTTGGACCTGGTTTAGTCTGGTTAAGACCTGGTTTAGTCCTGGTTTAGTCCTGGTTTAGTCCTGGTTTAGTTCTGGTTTAGTCCTGCTTTAGTCCTGGTTTAGACCTGGTTTAGTCTGGTTTAGTCCTGGTTTAGACCTGGTTTAGACCTGGTTTAGTTCTGGTTTAGTCCTGGTTTAGACCTGGTTTAGTCTGGTTTAGTCTTGGTTTAGTCCTGGTTTAGTCTGGTTAAGACCTGGTTTAGTCCTGGTTTAGTCCTGGTTTAGTCCTGGTTTAGTTCTGGTTTAGTCTTGCTTTAGTCCTGGTTTAGACCTGGTTTAGTCCTGGTTTAGTCCTGTTTTAGTCCTGGTTTAGTCCTGGTTTAGTCCTGGTTTAGTTCTGGTTTAGTCCTGGTTTAGTCCTGGTTTAGTCCTGGTTTAGTCCTGTTTTAGTCCTGGTTTAGTCCTGGTTTAGTCCTGGTTTAGTTCTGGTTTAGTCCTGGTTTAGTCCTGGTTTAGTTCTGGTTTAGTCCTGGTTTAGTCCTGGTTTAGTCCTGGTTTAGACCTGGTTTAGTCCTGGTTTAGACCTGGTTTAGTCCTGGTTTAGTCCTGGTTTAGTCTGGTTTAGTCCTGGTTTAGTCCTGGTTTAGTCCTGGTTTAGACCTGGTTTAGACCATGTTTAGACCTGGTTTAGTCCTGGTTTAGACCTGGTTTAGTTCTGGTTTAGTCCTGGTTTAGACCTGGTTTAGACCTGGTTTAGTCCTGGTTTAGTCCTGGTTTAGTCTGGTTTAGTCCTGGTTTAGTCCTGGTTTAGTCCTGGTTTAGACCTGGTATAGACCTGGTTTAGTCCTGGTTTAGTCCTGGTTTAGTCCTGGTTTAGTCCTGGTTTAGACCTGGTTTAGACCTGGTTTAGTCCTGGTTTAGTCCTGGTTTAGACCTGGTTTAGTCCTGGTTTAGTCTGGTTTAGTCCTGGTTTAGTCCTGGTTTAGTCCTGGTTTAGACCTGGTTTAGACCATGTTTAGACCTGGTTTAGTCCTGGTTTAGACCTGGTTTAGTTCTGGTTTAGTCCTGGTTTAGACCTGGTTTAGACCTGGTTTAGACCTGGTTTAGTCCTGGTTTAGACCTGGTTTAGTTCTGGTTTAGTCCTGGTTTAGACCTGGTTTAGACCTGGTTTAGTCCTGGTTTAGTCCTGGTTTAGACCTGGTTTAGACCTGGTTTAGTCCTGGTTTAGTCCTGGTTTAGACCTGGTTTAGTCCTGGTTTAGTCCTGGTTTAGTCCTGGTTTAGACCTGGTTTAGACCAGGTTTAGTCCTGGTTTAGTCCTGGTTTAGTCCTGGTTTAGTTCTGGTTTAGTCCTGGTTTAGACCTGGTTTAGTCCTGGTTTAGTCCTGGTTTAGACCTGGTTTAGACCTGGTTTAGTCCTGGTTTAGTCCTGGTTTAGACCTGGTGTAGACCTGGTTTAGACCTGGTTTAGTTCTGGTTTAGTCCTGGTTTAGTCCTGGTTTAGTCCTGGTTTAGACCTGGTTTAGTTCTGGTTTAGTCCTGGTTTAGACCTGGTTTAGACCTGGTTTAGTCCTGGTTTAGTCCTGGTTTAGTCTGGTTTAGTCCTGGTTTAGTCCTGGTTTAATCCTGGTTTAGACCTGGTTTAGACCTGGTTTAGACCTGGTTTAGACCTGGTTTAGACCTGGTTTAGTCCTGGTTTAGTCTGGTTTAGTCCTGGTTTAGTCCTGGTTTAATCCTGGTTTAGACCTGGTTTAGACCTGGTTTAGTCTGGTTTAGTCCTGGTTTAGTCCTGGTTTAGTCCTGGTTTAGACCTGGTTTAGTCCTGGTTTAGTCCTGGTTTAGTCCTGGTTTAGACCTGGTTTAGTCTGGTTTAGTCTTGGTTTAGTCCTGGTTTAGTCCTGGTTTAGTCCTGGTTTAGACCTGGTTTAGTCTGGTTTAGTCTTGGTTTAGTCCTGGTTTAGTCTGTTTTAGTCCTGGTTTAGTCCTGGTTTAGTCCTGGTTTAGACCTGGTTTAGACCTGGTTTAGTCCTGGTTTAGACCTGGTTTAGTCCTGGTTTGGTTCTGGTTTAGTCCTGGTTTAGACCTGGTTTAGTTCTGGTTTAGTCCTAGTTTAGACCTGGTTTAGACCTGGTTTAGTTCTGGTTTAGTCCTGGTTTAGACCTGGTTTAGTCCTGGTTAAGACCTGGTTTAGTCCTGGTTTAGTTCTGGTTTAGTCCTGGTTTAGACCTGGTTTAGACCTGGTTTAGTCCTGGTTTAGTCCTGGTTTAGTCCTGGTTTAGTCCTGGTTTAGACCAGGTTTAGTTCTGGTTTAGTCCTGGTTTAGACCTGGTTTAGACCTGGTTTAGACCTGGTTTAGTTCTGGTTTAGTTCTGGTTTAGTCCTGGTTTAGTTCTGGTTTAGTCTGGTTTAGTCTGGTTTAGTCCTGGTTTAGTCCTGGTTTAGTCCTGGTTTAGACCTGGTTTAGTCCTGGTTTAGTCCTGGTTTAGACCTGGTTTAGTCCTGGTTTAGTCCTGTTTTAGTCCTGGTTTAGTCCTGGTTTAGTTCTGGTTTAGTCCTGGTTTAGTCCTGGTTTAGTCCTGGTTTAGTCCTGGTTTAGTCCAGGTTTAGACCTGGTTTAGTCCTGGTTTAGACCTGGTTTAGTCCTGGTTTAGTCTGGTTTAGTCCTGGTTTAGTCCTGGTTTAGTCCTGGTTTAGACCTGGTTTAGACCATGTTTAGAACTGGTTTAGTCCTGGTTTAGACCTGGTTTAGTTCTGGTTTAGTCCTGGTTTAGACCTGGTTTAGACCTGGTTTAGTCCTTGTTTAGTCCTGGTTTAGTCTGGTTTAGTCCTGGTTTAGTCCTGGTTTAGTCCTGGTTTAGACCTGGTTTAGACCTGGTTTAGTCCTGGTTTAGTCCTGGTTTAGACCTGGTTTAGTCCTGGTTTAGACCTGGTTTAGACCTGGTTTAGACCTGGTTTAGTCCTGGTTTAGTCCTGGTTTAGTCCTGGTTTAGACCTGGTTTAGACCTGGTTTAGTCCTGGTTTAGTCCTGGTTTAGACCTGGTTTAGTCTGGTTTAGTCCTGGTTTAGTCCTGGTTTAGTCCTGGTTTAGACCTGGTTTAGACCTGGTTTAGTCCTGGTTTAGTTCTGGTTTAGTCCTGGTTTAGTCCTGGTTTAGACCTGGTTTAGTCTGGTTTAGTCTTGGTTTAGTCCTGGTTTAGTCCTGGTTTAGTCCTGGTTTAGACCTGGTTTAGTCTGGTTTAGTCTTGGTTTAGTCCTGGTTTAGTCTGGTTTAGTCCTGGTTTAGTCCTGGTTTAGTCCTGGTTTAGACCTGGTTTAGACCTGGTTTAGTCCTGGTTTAGACCTGGTTTAGTCCTGGTTAAGACCTGGTTTAGACCTGGTTTAGTTCTGGTTTAGTCCTGGTTTAGACCTGGTTTAGTTCTGGTTTAGTCCTAGTTTAGACCTGGTTTAGACCTGGTTTAGTTCTGGTTTAGTCCTGGTTTAGACCTGGTTTAGTCCTGGTTAAGACCTGGTTTAGTCCTGGTTTAGTTCTGGTTTAGTCCTGGTTTAGACCTGGTTTAGACCTGGTTTAGTCCTGGTTTAGTCCTGGTTTAGACTTGGTTTAGTCCTGGTTTAGTCCTGGTTTAGTTCTGGTTTAGTTCTGGTTTAGTCCTGGTTTAGACCTGGTTTAGACTTGGTTTAGTCCTGGTTTAGTCCTGGTTTAGTTCTGGTTTAGTTCTGGTTTAGTCCTGGTTTAGACCTGGTTTAGTCCTGGTTTAGAGCTGGTTTAGTCCTGGTTTAGACCTGGTTTAGTCCTGGTTTAGACCTGGTTTAGTCCTGGTTTAGTCCTGGTTTAGTTCTGGTTTAGTCCTGGTTTAGACCTGGTTTAGTCCTGGTTTAGACCTGGTTTAGTTCTGGTTTAGTCCTGGTTTAGTCCTGGTTTAGTTCTGGTTTAGACCTGGTTTAGACCTGGTTTAGTCCTGGTTTAGTCCTGGTTTAGTCCTGGTTTAGTTCTGGTTTAGTCCTGGTTTAGACCTGGTTTAGACCTGGTTTAGTCCTGGTTTAGTCCTGGTTTAGTCCTGGTTTAGTCCTGGTTTAGTCCTGGTTTAGACCTGGTTTAGACCTGGTTTAGTCTGGTTTAGACCTGGTTTAGTCTGGTTTAGTCTTGGTTTAGTCCTGGTTTAGTCTGGTTTAGTCCTGGTTTAGTCCTGGTTTAGTTCTGGTTTAGTCCTGGTTTAGACCTGGTTTAGACCTGGTTTAGTCCTGGTTTAGACCTGGTTTAGTCCTGGTTTAGACCTGGTTTAGACCTGGTTTAGTCCTGGTTTAGTCTGGTTTAGTCCTGGTTTAGTCCTGGTTTAGTCCTGGTTTAGTCTGGTTTAGTCCTGGTTTAGTCCTGGTTTAGTCCTGGTTTAGACCTGGTTTAGACCTGGTTTAGACCTGGTTTAGACCTGGTTTAGTCCTGGTTTAGTCCTGGTTTAGTCCAGGTTTAGACCTGGTTTAGTCCTGGTTTAGTTCTGGTTTAGTCCTGGTTTAGTCCTGGTTTAGACCTGGTTTAGTCTGGTTTAGTCTTGGTTTAGTCCTGGTTTAGTCCTGGTTTAGTCCTGGTTTAGACCTGGTTTAGTCTGGTTTAGTCTTGGTTTGAGTCCTGGTTTAGTCCTGGTTTAGACCTGGTTTAGTCTGGTTTAGTCTTGGTTTAGACCTGGTTTAGACCTGGTTTAGTCCTGGTTTAGACCTGGTTTAGACCTGGTTTAGTCCTGGTTTAGACCTGGTTTAGACCTGGTTTGGACCTGGTTTAGTCCTGGTTTAGTCCTGGTTTAGTTCTGGTTTAGTCCTGGTTTAGACCTGGTTTAGACCTGGTTTAGTCCTGGTTTAGTCTTGGTTTAGTCTTGGTTTAGTCCTGGTTTAGTCCTGGTTTAGTCCTGGTTTAGTCCTGGTTTAGACCTGGTTTAGTTCTGGTTTAGTCTTGGTTTAGTCCTGGTTTAGTCCTGGTTTAGTCCTGGTTTAGTCCTGGTTTAGACCTGGTTTAGTTCTGGTTTAGTCCTGGTTTAGACCTGGTTTAGACCTGGTTTAGTCCTGGTTTAGTCCTGGTTTAGTCCAGGTTTAGACCTGGTTTAGACCTGGTTTAGTCCTGGTTTAGTCCTGGTTTAGTCCTGGTGTAGTCCTGGTTTAGTCCTGGTTTAGTCCTGGTTTAGTACTGGTTTAGTCCTGGTGTAGTCCTGGTTTAGTCCTGGTTTAGACCTGGTTTAGACCTGGTTTAGTCCTGGTTTAGTCCTGGTTTAGTCCTGGTTTAGTCCAGGTTTAGTCCTGGTTTAGACCTGCTTTAGTCCTGTTTAGTCCTGCTTTAGTCCTGGTTTAGACCTGGTTTAGTCCTGGTTTAGTCCTGGTTTAGTCCTGGTTTAGTCCTGGTTTAGACCTGGTTTAGACCTGGTTTAGTCCTGGTTTAGTCCTGGTTTAGTCTGGTTTAGTCCTGGTTTAGTCCAGGTTTAGACCTGGTTTAGTCCTGGTTTAGACCTGGTTTAGTCCTGGTTTAGTCCTGGTTTAGTCCTGGTTTAGTCTTGGTTTAGTCCTGGTTTAGTCCTGGTTTAGTCCTGGTTTAGACCTGGTTTAGACCTGGTTTAGTCCTGGTTTAGTTCTGGTTTAGTCCTGGTTTAGACCTGGTTTAGACCTGGTTTAGACCTGGTTTAGACCTGGTTTAGTCTGGTTTAGTCTTGGTTTAGTCCTGGTTTAGTCTGGTTAAGTCCTGGTTTAGTTCTGGTTTAGTCCTGGTTTAGACCTGGTTTAGTTCTGGTTTAGTTCTGGTTTAGTCCTGGTTTAGACCTGGTTTAGTCCTGGTTTAGTCCTGGTTTAGTCCTGGTTTAGACCTGGTTTAGTTCTGGTTTAGTCCTGGTTTAGACCTGGTTTAGTCCTGCTTTAGTCCTGGTTTAGACCTGGTTTAGTCCTGGTTTAGGCCTGGTTTAGTCCTGGTTTAGACCTGGTTTAGACCTGGTTTAGTCCTGGTTTAGTCCTGGTTTAGTCCTGGTGTAGTCCTGGTTTAGTCCTGGTTTAGTCCTGGTTTAGTACTGGTTTAGTCCTGGTGTAGTCCTGGTTTAGTCCTGGTTTAGACCTGGTTTAGACCTGGTTTAGTTCTGGTTTAGTCCTGGTTTAGTCCTGGTTTAAACCTGGTTTAGACCTGGTTTAGACCTGGTTTAGTTCTGGTTTAGTCCTGGTTTAGACCTGGTTTAGACCTGGTTTAGTCCTGGTTTAGTCCTGGTTTAGTCCTGGTTTAGTTCTGGTTTAGTCCTGGTTAAGACCTGGTTTAGTCCTGGTTTAGTCCTGGTTTAGACCTGCTTTAGTTCTGGTTTAGACCTGGTTTAGTCCTGGTTTAGTCCAGGTTTAGTCCTGGTTTAGTCCTGGTTTAGACCTGGTTTAGACCTGGTTTAGTCCTGTTTTAGTCCTGGTTTAGTCCTGGTTTAGTCCTGGTTTAGACCTGGTTTAGACCTGGTTTAGTTCTGGTTTAGTCCTGGTTTAGTCTGGTTTAGTCCTGGTTTAGTCTGGTTTAGTCCTGGTTTAGTCCTGGTTTAGTCCTGGTTTAGACCTGGTTTAGTCCTGGTTTAGTCTGGTTTAGTCCTGGTTTAGTCTGGTTTAGACCTGGTTTAGACCTGGTTTAGTCCTGGTTTAGTCTGGTTTAGTCCTGGTTTAGTCCTGGTTTAGTCCTGGTTTAGACCTGGTTTAGACCTGGTTTAGACCTGGTTTAGACCTGGTTTAGTCCTGGTTTAGACCTGGTTTAGTCTGGTTTAGTCCTGGTTTAGTCCTGGTTTAGTCCTGGTTTAGTCTGGTTTAGTCCTGGTTTAGTCTGGTTTAGTCCTGGTTTAGTCTGGTTTAGTCCTGGTTTAGTCCAGGTTTAGACCTGGTTTAGTCCTGGTTTAGACCTGGTTTAGACCTGGTTTAGACCTGGTTTAGACCTGGTTTAGTCCTGGTTTAGACCTGGTTTAGTCTGGTTTAGTCCTGGTTTAGACCTGGTGTAGTCCTGGTTTAGTCCTGGTTTAGTCCTGGTTTAGTACTGGTTTAGTCCTGGTGTAGTCCTGGTTTAGTCCTGGTTTAGACCTGGTTTAGACCTGGTTTAGTTCTGGTTTAGTCCTGGTTTAGTCCTGGTTTAAACCTGGTTTAGACCTGGTTTAGTCCTGGTTTAGTCCTGGTTTAGTCCTGGTTTAGTTCTGGTTTAGTCCTGGTTTAGACCTGGTTTAGTCTGGTTTAGTCTTGGTTTAGTCCTGGTTTAGTCTGGTTAAGACCTGGTTTAGACCTGGTTTAGTTCTGGTTTAGTCCAGGTTTAGACCTGGTTTAGACCTGGTTTAGTTCTGGTTTAGTCCTGGTTTAGACCTGGTTTAGACCTGGTTTAGTCCTGGTTTAGTCCTGGTTTAGTCCTGGTTTAGTTCTGGTTTAGTCCTGGTTTAGACCTGGTTTAGTCTGGTTTAGTCTTGGTTTAGTCCTGGTTTAGTCTGGTTAAGACCTGGTTTAGTCCTGGTTTAGTCCTGGTTTAGTCCTGGTTTAGACCTGGTTTAGACCTGGTTTAGTCCTGTTTTAGTCCTGGTTTAGTCCTGGTTTAGTCCTGGTTTAGACCTGGTTTAGACCTGGTTTAGTTCTGGTTTAGACCTGGTTTAGTCCTGGTTTAGTCCAGGTTTAGTCCTGGTTTAGTCCTGGTTTAGTCCTGGTTTAGACCTGGTTTAGACCTGGTTTAGTCCTGTTTTAGTCCTGGTTTAGTCCTGGTTTAGTCCTGGTTTAGACCTGGTTTAGACCTGGTTTAGTTCTGGTTTAGTCCTGGTTTAGTCTGGTTTAGTCCTGGTTTAGTCTGGTTTAGACCTGGTTTAGACCTGGTTTAGTCCTGGTTTAGTCTGGTTTAGTCCTGGTTTAGTCCTGGTTTAGTCCTGGTTTAGACCTGGTTTAGTCCTGGTTTAGTCTGGTTTAGTCCTGGTTTAGTCTGGTTTAGACCTGGTTTAGACCTGGTTTAGTCCTGGTTTAGTCTGGTTTAGTCCTGGTTTAGTCCTGGTTTAGTCCTGGTTTAGACCTGGTTTAGACCTGGTTTAGACCTGGTTTAGTCCTGGTTTAGACCTGGTTTAGTCCTGGTTTAGACCTGGTTTAGTCTGGTTTAGTCTTGGTTTAGTCCTGGTTTAGTTCTGGTTTAGTCCTGGTTTAGTCCTGGTTTAGACCTGGTTTAGACCTGGTTTAGTCCTGGTTAAGACCTGGTTTAGTCCTGGTTTAGTCCTGGTTTAGACCTGGTTTGGACCTGGTTTAGACCTGGTTTAGACCTGGTTTAGTCCTGGTTTAGTCCTGGTTTAGTTCTGGTTTAGTCCAGGTTTAGTCCTGGTTTAGTCCTGGTTTAGACCTGGTTTAGTCTGGTTTAGTCTTGGTTTAGTCTGGTTTAGTCTTGGTTTAGTCCTTGTTTAGTTCTGGTTTAGTCCTGGTTTAGAGCTGGTTTAGTCCTGGTTTAGTCCTGGTTTAGACCTGGTTTAGTCTGGTTTAGTCTTGGTTTAGTCTGGTTTAGTCCTGGTTTAGACCTGGTTTAGACCTGGTTTAGTCCTGGTTAAGACCTGGTTTAGACCTGGTTTAGACCTGGTTTAGTCCTGGTTTAGTCCTGGTTAAGACCTGGTTTAGACCTGGTTTAGACCTGGTTTAGACCTGGTTTAGTCCTGGTTTAGACCTGGTTTAGACCTGGTTTAGTCCTGGTTTAGTTCTGGTTTAGTCCTGGTTTAGTTCTGGTTTAGTCCTGGTTTAGACCTGGTTTAGTCCTGGTTTAGACCTGGTTTAGACCTGGTTTAGTCCTGGTTTAGTCCTGGTTTAGTCCTGGTTTAGTTCTGGTTTAGTCCTGGTTTAGACCTGGTTTAGACCTGGTTTAGTCTGGTTTAGTCCTGGTTTAGACCTGGTTTAGACCTGGTTTAGTCCTGGTTTAGACCTGGTTTAGTTCTGGTTTAGACCTGGTTTAGTCCTGGTTTAGTCTGGTTTAGACCTGGTTTAGTTCTGGTTTAGTCCTGGTTTAGACCTGGTTTAGACCTGGTTTAGTCCTGGTTTAGTCCTGGTTTAGTCCTGGTTTAGACCTGGTTTAGACCTGGTTTAGTCCTGGTTTAGTCCTGGTTTAGACCTGGTTTGGTCTGGTTTAGACCTGGTTTAGTTCTGGTTTAGTCCTGGTTTAGACCTGGTTTAGACCTGGTTTAGACCTGGTTTAGTCCTGGTTTAGACCTGGTTTGGTCTGGTTTAGTCCTGGTTTAGTCCTGGTTTAGTCCTGGTTTAGACCTGGTTTAGACCTGGTTTAGACCTGGTTTAGTCCTGGTTTAGACCTGGTTTAGTTCTGGTTTAGTCCTGGTTAAGACCTGGTTTAGACTTGGTTTAGTTCTGGTTTAGTCCTGGTTTAGACCTGGTTTAGACCTGGTTTAGACCTGGTTTAGTCCTGGTTTAGACCTGGTTTAGTTCTGGTTTAGTCCTGGTTAAGACCTGGTTTAGACTTGGTTTAGTTCTGGTTTAGTCCTGGTTAAGTCCTGGTTTAGTCCTGGTTTAGTTCTAGTTTAGTCCTGGTTTAGACCTGGTTTAGTCTGGTTTAGTCCTGGTTTAGTCTGGTTTAGTCCTGGTTTAGTCCTGGTTTAGTCCTGGTTTAGACCTGGTTTAGACCTGGTTTAGTCCTGGTTTAGTCCTGGTTTAGTCCTGGTTTAGTCTTGGTTTAGACCTGGTTTAGTCTGGTTTAGTCTTGGTTTAGTCCTGGTTTAGACCTGGTTTAGTCCTGGTTTAGTCCTGGTTTAGTCCTGGTTTAGTCTTGGTTTAGTCCTGGTTTAGACCTGGTTTAGACCTGGTTTAGTCCTGGTTTAGTCCTGGTTTAGTCCTGGTTTAGTCCTGGTTTAGACCTGGTTTAGACCTGGTTTAGTCCTGGTTTAGTCCTGGTTTAGTCTTGGTTTAGACCTGCTTTAGTTCTGGTTTAGTTCTGGTTTAGTCTTGGTTTAGTCCTGGTTTAGACCTGGTTTAGTCCTGGTTTAGTCCTGGTTTAGTCCTGGTTTAGTCCTGGTTTAGTCCTGGTTTAGTCTGGTTTAGTCCTGGTTTAGTCTGGTTTAGACCTGGTTTAGTTCTGGTTTAGTCCTGGTTTAGTCCTGGTTTAGTCCTGGTTTAGTTCTGGTTTAGTCTTGGTTTAGTCCTGGTTTAGACCTGGTTTAGACCTGGTTTAGTCCTGGTTTAGTCCTGGTTAAGACCTGGTTTAGACCTGGTTTAGTCCTGGTTTAGTCCTGCTTTAGTCCTGGTTAAGACCTGGTTTAGACCTGGTTTAGTCCTGGTTTAGACCTGGTTTAGACCTGGTTTAGTCCTGGTTTAGTCCTGGTTAAGACCTGGTTTAGACCTGGTTTAGTCCTGGTTTAGTCCTGCTTTAGTCCTGGTTAAGACCTGGTTTAGACCTGGTTTAGTTCTGGTTTAGTCCTGGTTTAGACCTGGTTTAGTCCTGCTTTAGTCCTGGTTTAGACCTGGTTTAGTCCTGGTTTAGTCCTGGTTTAGTCCAGGTTTAGTCCTGGTTTAGTCCTGGTTTAGTCCTGGTTTAGTCCTGGTTTAGTCTGGTTTAGTCCTGGTTTAGTCCAGGTTTAGACCTGGTTTAGTCCTGGTTTAGACCTGGTTTAGTCCTGGTTTAGTCCTGGTTTAGTCCTGGTTTAGTCCTGCTTTTGTCCTGATTTAGACCTGGTTTAGACCTGGTTTAGTCCTGGTTTAGACCTGGTTTAGACCTGGTTTAGTCCTGGTTTAGTCCTGGTTTAGTCTGGTTTAGTCCTGGTTTAGTCCTGGTTTAGTTCTGGTTTAGTCCTGGTTTAGACCTGGTTTAGACCTAGTTTAGTCTGGTTTAGTCCTGGTTTAGTCCTGGTTTAGTCCTGGTTTAGACCTGGTTTAGACCTGGTTTAGTCCTGGTTTAGTCCTGGTTTAGTCCTGGTTTAGTTCTGGTTTAGTCCTGGTTTAGACCTGGTTTAGTCCTGGTTTAGTCCTGGTTTAGTCCTGGTTTAGTCCTGGTTTAGTCCAGGTTTAGTCCTGGTTTAGTCCTGGTTTAGTCCTGGTTTAGTCCTGGTTTAGTCTGGTTTAGTCCTGGTTTAGACCTGGTTTAGTCCTGGTTTAGTCCTGGTTTAGTCCTGGTTTAGACCTGGTTTAGTCCTGGTTTAGTCCTGGTTTAGACCTGGTTTAGACCTGGTTTAGACCTGGTTTAGTCCTGGTTTAGTCCTGGTTTAGTCTGGTTTAGTCCTGGTTTAGTCCTGGTTTAGTCCTGGTTTAGACCTGGTTTAGTTCTGGTTTAGTCCTGGTTTAGACCTGGTTTAGTTCTGGTTTAGTTCTGGTTTAGTCCTGGTTTAGACCTGGTTTAGTCCAGGTTTAGTCCTGGTTTAGACCTGGTTTAGACCTGGTTTAGTTCTGGTTTAGTCCTGGTTTAGACCTGGTTTAGACCTGGTTTAGACCTGGTTTAGTCCTGGTTTAGTCCTGGTTTAGTCTGGTTTAGTCCTGGTTTAGTCTGGTTTAGTCCTGGTTTAGTCTGGTTTAGTCCTGGTTTAGACCTGGTTTAGACCTGGTTTAGACCTGGTTTAGTTCTGGTTTAGTTCTGGTTTAGTCCTGGTTTAGACCTGGTTTAAACCTGGTTTAGTTCTGGTTTAGTCCTGGTTTAGACCTGGTTTAGACCAGGTTTAGACCTGGTTTAGTCCTGGTTTAGTCCTGGTTTAGTCTGGTTTAGTCCTGGTTTAGTCTGGTTTAGTCCTGGTTTAGTCTGGTTTAGTCCTGGTTTAGACCTGGTTTAGACCTGGTTTAGACCTGGTTTAGTCCTGGTTTAGACCTGGTTTAGTTCTGGTTTAGTTCTGGTTTAGTCCTGGTTTAGACCTGGTTTAAACCTGGTTTAGACCTGGTTTAGTTCTGGTTTAGTCCTGGTTTAGTCCTGGTTTAAACCTGGTTTAGACCTGGTTTAGTTCTGGTTTAGTCCTGGTTAAGACCTGGTTTAGTCCTTGTTTAGTCCTGGTTTAAACTTGGTTTAGACCTGGTTTAGTTCCTGTTTAGTCCTGGTTAAGACCTGGTTTAGTCCTGGTTTAGTCCTGGTTTAGTCTGGTTTAGTCCTGGTTTAGTCCTGGTTTAGTCCAGGTTTAGTCTGGTTTAGTCCAGGTTTAGTCCTGGTTTAGACCCGGTTTAGACCTGGTTTAAACCTGGTTTAGACCTGGTTTAGTTCTGGTTTAGTTCTGGTTTAGTCCTGGTTTAGACCTGGTTTAGTCCTGGTTTAGTCCTGGTTTAGTCCTGGTTTAGTCCTGGTTTAGTTCTGGTTTAGTCCTGGTTTAGACCTGGTTTAGTCTGGTTTAGTCTTGGTTTAGTCCTGGTTTAGTCCTGGTTTAGTCCTGGTTTAGACCTGCTTTAGTCCTGGTTAAGACCTGGTTTAGACCTGGTTTAGTTCTGGTTTAGTCCTGGTTTAGACCTGGTTTAGTCCTGCTTTAGTCCTGGTTTAGACCTGGTTTAGTCCTGGTTTAGTCCTGGTTTAGTCCAGGTTTAGTCCTGGTTTAGTCCTGGTTTAGTCCTGGTTTAGACCTGGTTTAGACCTGGTTTAGTCCTGTTTTAGTCCTGGTTTAGACCTGGTTTAGACCTGGTTTAGTCCTGGTTTAGTCCTGGTTTAGTCCTGGTTTAGTCTGGTTTAGTCCTGGTTTAGTCTGGTTTAGTCCTGGTTTAGACCTGGTTTAGACCTGGTTTAGACCTGGTTTAGTCCTGGTTTAGACCTGGTTTAGTTCTGGTTTAGTTCTGGTTTAGTCCTGGTTTAGACCTGGTTTAAACCTGGTTTAGACCTGGTTTAGTTCTGGTTTAGTCCTGGTTTAGTCCTGGTTTAAACCTGGTTTAGACCTGGTTTAGTTCTGGTTTAGTCCTGGTTAAGACCTGGTTTAGTCCTTGTTTAGTCCTGGTTTAAACTTGGTTTAGACCTGGTTTAGTTCCTGTTTAGTCCTGGTTAAGACCTGGTTTAGTCTGGTTTAGTCTTGGTTTAGTCCTGGTTTAGTTCTGGTTTAGTCCTGGTTTAGACCTGGTTTAGTCTGGTTTAGTCCTGCTTTAGTCCTGGTTTAGTCTGGTTTAGTCCTGGTTTAGTCCTGGTTTAGACCTGGTTTAGTTCTGGTTTAGTCCTGGTTTAGTCCTGGTTTAGTCTGGTTTAGTCTTGGTTTAGTCCTGGTTTAGTCTGGTTTAGACCTGGTTCAGACCTGGTTTAGTCCTGGTTTAGTCCTGGTTTAGTCCTGGTTTAGTCCTGGTTTAGTCCTGGTTTAGTCCTGGTTTAGTTCTGGTTTAGTCCTGGTTCAGACCTGGTTTAGTTCTGGTTTAGTCCTGGTTTAGACCTGGTTTAGTCTGGTTTAGTCTTGGTTTAGTCCTGGTTTAGTCTGGTTTAGTCCTGGTTTAGTCCTGGTTTAGTCCTGGTTTAGACCTGGTTTAGACCTGGTTTAGTCCTGGTTAAGACCTGGTTTAGTCCTGGTTTAGTCCTGGTTTAGTCCTGGTTTAGTCCTGGTTTAGTTCTGGTTTAGTCCTGGTTTAGACCTGGTTTAGTCTGGTTTAGTCTTGGTTTAGTCCTGGTTTAGTCTGGTTAAGACCTGGTTTAGTCCTGGTTTAGTCCTGGTTTAGACATGGTTTAGACCTGGTTTAGTCCTGGTTTAGTCCTGGTTTAGTTCTGGTTTAGTCCTGGTTTAGACCTGGTTTAGACCTAGTTTAGTCTGGTTTAGTCCTGGTTTAGTCCTGGTTAAGACCTGGTTTAGAACTGGTTAAGTTCTGGTTTAGTCCTGGTTTAGACCTGGTTTAGACCTGGTTTAGTCCTGGTTTAGACTTGGTTTAGACCTGGTTTAGACCTGGTTTAGACCTGGTTTAGTCCTGGTTTAGACCTGGTTTAGACCTGGTTTAGTCCTGGTTTAGTCCTGGTTTAGTCCTGCTTTAGTCCTGGTTAAGACCTGGTTTAGTCCTGGTTTAGACCTGGTTTAGTCCTGCTTTAGTCCTGGTTTAGACCTGGTTTAGTCCTGGTTTAGTCCTGGTTTAGTCCAGGTTTAGTCCTGGTTTAGTCCTGGTTTAGTCCTGGTTTAGACCTGGTTTAGACCTGGTTTAGTCCTGTTTTAGTCCTGGTTTAGACCTGGTTTAGACCTGGTTTAGTCCTGGTTTAGTCCTGGTTTAGACCTGGTTTAGACCTGGTTTAGTCCTGCTTTAGTCCTGGTTTAGTCCTGGTTTAGTCCTGGTTTAGTCTGGTTTAGACCTGGTTTAGACCTGGTTTAGTCCTGGTTTAGACCTGGTTTAGACCTGGTTTAGTCCTGGTTTAGTCTGGTTTAGTCCTGGTTTAGACCTGGTTTGGTCCTGGTTTAGTCCTGGTTTAGACCTGGTTTAGTCCTGGTTTAGACCTGGTTTAGACCTGGTTTGGTCCTGGTTTAGTCCTGGTTTAGACCTGGTTTAGTCCTGGTTTAGACCTGGTTTAGTCTGGTTTAGTCTTGGTTTAGTCCTGGTTTAGTCCTGGTTTAGTCCTGGTTTAGAGCTGGTTTAGTCCTGGTTTAGTCTGGTTTAGTCTTGGTTTAGTCCTGGTTTAGTCCTGGTTTAGACCTGGTTTAGTCTGGTTTAGTCTTGGTTTAGTCTGGTTTAGTCTTGGTTTAGTCCTGGTTTAGTCCTGGTTTAGACCTGGTTTAGACCTGGTTTAGTCCTGGTTAAGACCTGGTTTAGTCCTGGTTTAGTCCTGGTTTAGACCTGGTTTAGTCCTGGTTTAGACCTGGTTTAGTTCTGGTTTAGTCCTGGTTTAGTTCTGGTTTAGTCCTGGTTTAGACCTGGTTTAGTCCTGGTTTAGTCCTGGTTTAGTCCTGGTTTAGTTCTGGTTTAGTCCTGGTTTAGACCTGGTTTAGACCTGGTTTAGTCTGGTTTAGTCTTGGTTTAGTCCTGGTTTAGTTCTGGTTTAGTCCTGGTTTAGACCTGGTTTAGTCTGGTTTAGTCCTGCTTTAGTCCTGGTTTAGTCTGGTTTAGTCCTGGTTTAGTCCTGGTTTAGACCTGGTTTAGTTCTGGTTTAGTCCTGGTTTAGTCCTGGTTTAGTCTGGTTT
The DNA here is from genome assembly GCF_026437365.1 of Eucyclogobius newberryi. Taxonomy (NCBI): domain Eukaryota; kingdom Metazoa; phylum Chordata; class Actinopteri; order Gobiiformes; family Gobiidae; genus Eucyclogobius; species Eucyclogobius newberryi. The sequence goes on from NW_027315945.1 coordinate 42,439,246, forward strand.
AGTCCTGGTTTAGTCCTGGTTTAGTCCTGGTTTAGACCTGGTTTAGACCTGGTTTAGTCCTGGTTAAGACCTGGTTTAGTTCTGGTTTAGTTCTGGTTTAGTCCTGGTTTAGACCTGGTTTAGACCTGGTTTAGTCCTGGTTTAGTCCTGGTTTAGTCCTGGTTTAGTCCTGGTTTAGACCTGGTTTAGTCTGGTTTAGTCTTGGTTTAGTCCTGGTTTAGTCTGGTTAAGACCTGGTTTAGTCCTGGTTTAGTCCTGGTTTAGTCCTGGTTTAGACCTGGTTTAGACCTGGTTTAGTCCTGGTTTAGTCCTGGTTTAGTTCTGGTTTAGTCCTGGTTTAGACCTGGTTTAGACCTAGTTTAGTCTGGTTTAGTCCTGGTTTAGTCCTGGTTAAGACCTGGTTTAGAACTGGTTAAGTTCTGGTTTAGTCCTGGTTTAGACCTGGTTTAGACCTGGTTTAGTCCTGGTTTAGACTTGGTTTAGACCTGGTTTAGACCTGGTTTAGACCTGGTTTAGTCCTGGTTTAGACCTGGTTTAGACCTGGTTTAGTCCTGGTTTAGTCCTGGTTTAGTCTGGTTTAGTCCTGGTTTAGTCCTGGTTTAGTCCTGGTTTAGACCTGGTTTAGTTCTGGTTTAGTCCTGGTTTGGACCTGGTTTAGTCCTGGTTTAGACCTGGTTTAGTCCTGGTTTAGTCCTGGTTTAGTCCAGGTTTAGTCCTGGTTTAGTCCTGGTTTAGTCCTGGTTTAGACCTGGTTTAGACCTGGTTTAGACCAGGTTTAGTCCTGGTTTAGTCCTGGTTTAGTCTGGTTTAGTCCTGGTTTAGTCTGGTTTAGTCCTGGTTTAGTCTGGTTTAGTCCTGGTTTAGACCTGGTTTAGACCTGGTTTAGACCTGGTTTAGACCTGGTTTAGTCCTGGTTTAGTCCTGGTTTAGTCTGGTTTAGTCCTGGTTTAGTCTGGTTTAGTCCTGGTTTAGTCTGGTTTAGTCCTGGTTTAGACCTGGTTTAGACCTGGTTTAGACCTGGTTTAGTTCTGGTTTAGTTCTGGTTTAGTCCTGGTTTAGACCTGGTTTAGTCCTGGTTTAAACCTGGTTTAGACCTGGTTTAGTTCTGGTTTAGTCCTGGTTAAGACCTGGTTTAGTCCTGGTTTAGTCCTGGTTTAAACCTGGTTTAGACCTGGTTTAGTTCTGGTTTAGTCCTGGTTAAGACCTGGTTTAGTCCTGGTTTAGTCCTGGTTTAGTCTGGTTTAGTCCTGGTTTAGTCCTGGTTTAGTCCAGGTTTAGTCTGGTTTAGTCCAGGTTTAGTCCTGGTTTAGACCCGGTTTAGACCTGGTTTAAACCTGGTTTAGACCTGGTTTAGTCCTGGTTTAGTCCTGGTTTAGTCTGGTTTAGTCCTGGTTTAGACCTGGTTTAGACCGGGTTTAGTTCTGGTTTAGTTCTGGTTTAGTCCTGGTTTAGACCTGGTTTAGACCTGGTTTAGTCCTGGTTTAGTCCTGGTTTAGTTCTGGTTTAGTCCTGGTTTAGACCTGGTTTAGTCTGGTTTAGTCTTGGTTTAGTCCTGGTTTAGTCCTGGTTTAGACCTGCTTTAGTCCTGGTTAAGACCTGGTTTAGACCTGGTTTAGTTCTGGTTTAGTCCTGGTTTAGACCTGGTTTAGTCCTGCTTTAGTCCTGGTTTAGACCTGGTTTAGTCCTGGTTTAGTCCTGGTTTAGTCCAGGTTTAGTCCTGGTTTAGTCCTGGTTTAGTCCTGGTTTAGACCTGGTTTAGACCTGGTTTAGTCCTGGTTTAGTCCTGGTTTAGTCCTGGTTTAGTCTGGTTTAGACCTGGTTTAGACCTGGTTTAGTCCTGGTTTAGACCTGGTTTAGACCTGGTTTAGTCCTGGTTTAGTCTGGTTTAGTCCTGGTTTAGTCCTGGTTTAGACCTGGTTTAGACCTGGTTTAGACCTGGTTTAGTCCTGGTTTAGACCTGGTTTAGTCCTGGTTTAGACCTGGTTTAGTCTGGTTTAGTCTTGGTTTAGTCCTGGTTTAGAGCTGGTTTAGTCCTGGTTTAGTCTGGTTTAGTCTTGGTTTAGTCCTGGTTTAGTCCTGGTTTAGACCTGGTTTAGTCTGGTTTAGTCTTGGTTTAGTCTGGTTTAGTCTTGGTTTAGTCCTGGTTTAGTCCTGGTTTAGTCCTGGTTTAGTCTGGTTTAGTCCTGGTTTAGTCCTGGTTTAGTCCTGGTTTAGACCTGGTTTAGACCTGGTTTAGTCCTGGTTTAGACCTGGTTTAGTCCTGGTTTAGAGCTGGTTTAGTCCTGGTTTAGTCTGGTTTAGTCTTGGTTTAGTCCTGGTTTAGTCCTGGTTTAGTCCTGGTTTAGTCTGGTTTAGTCCTGGTTTAGTCCTGGTTTAGTCCTGGTTTAGACCTGGTTTAGACCTGGTTTAGTCTGGTTTAGTCTTGGTTTAGTCCTGGTTTAGAGCTGGTTTAGTCCTGGTTTAGTCTGGTTTAGTCTTGGTTTAGTCCTGGTTTAGTCCTGGTTTAGACCTGGTTTAGTCTGGTTTAGTCTTGGTTTAGTCTGGTTTAGTCTTGGTTTAGTCCTGGTTTAGTCCTGGTTTAGTCCTGGTTTAGTCCTGGTTTAGACCTGGTTTAGTTCTGGTTTAGTCCTGGTTTAGTTCTGGTTTAGTCCTGGTTTAGACCTGGTTTAGTCCTGGTTTAGTCCTGGTTTAGTCCTGGTTTAGTTCTGGTTTAGTCCTGGTTTAGACCTGGTTTAGACCTGGTTTAGTCTGGTTTAGTCTTGGTTTAGTCCTGGTTTAGTCCTGGTTTAGTCCTGGTTTAGTCCTGGTTTAGACCTGGTTTAGTTCTGGTTTAGTCCTGGTTTAGTCCTGGTTTAGTCTGGTTTAGTCTTGGTTTAGTCCTGGTTTAGTCTGGTTTAGACCTGGTCTAGACCTGGTTTAGTCCTGGTTTAGTCCTGGTTTAGTTCTGGTTTAGTCTGGTTTAGTCCTGGTTTAGTCCTGGTTTAGTCCTGGTTTAGACCTGGTTTAGACCTGGTTTAGTCCTGGTTTAGTTCTGGTTTAGTCCTGGTTTAGACCTGGTTTAGACCTGGTTTAGTCCTGGTTTAGTTCTGGTTTAGTCCTGGTTTAGACCTGGTTTAGTCTGGTTTAGTCTTGGTTTAGTCCTGGTTTAGTCTGGTTAAGACCTGGTTTAGTCCTGGTTTAGTCCTGGTTTAGTCCTGGTTTAGTCCTGGTTTAGACCTGGTTTAGACCTGGTTTAGTCCTGGTTTAGTCCTGGTTTAGTTCTGGTTTAGTCCTGGTTTAGTCCTGGTTTAGTCCTGGTTTAGTCCTGGTTTAGTCCTGGTTTAGTCCTGGTTTAGACCTGGTTTAGACCTGGTTTAGTCCTGGTTTAGTCCTGGTTTAGTTCTGGTTTAGTCTTGGTTTAGTCCTGGTTTAGTCTGGTTTAGACCTGGTCTAGACCTGGTTTAGTTCTGGTTTAGTCCTGGTTTAGACCTGGTTTAGTCCTGGTTTAGTCCTGGTTTAGACCTGGTTTAGTCTGGTTTAGTCTTGGTTTAGTCCTGGTTTAGTCTGGTTTAGTCCTGGTTTAGTCCTGGTTTAGTCCTGGTTTAGACCTGGTTTAGACCTGGTTTAGTCCTGGTTTAGTTCTGGTTTAGTCCTGGTTTAGACCTGGTTTAGACCTGGTTTAGTCCTGGTTTAGTCCTGGTTTAGTCCTGGTTTAGTTCTGGTTTAGTCCTGGTTTAGACCTGGTTTAGTCTGGTTTAGTCTTGGTTTAGTCCTGGTTTAGTCTGGTTAAGACCTGGTTTAGTCCTGGTTTAGTCCTGGTTTAGTCCTGGTTTAGTCCTGGTTTAGTCCTGGTTTAGACCTGGTTTAGACCTGGTTTAGTCCTGGTTTAGTCCTGGTTTAGTTCTGGTTTAGTCCTGGTTTAGACCTGGTTTAGACCTAGTTTAGTCTGGTTTAGTTCTGGTTTAGTCCTGGTTTAGACCTGGTTTAGACCTGGTTTAGTCCTGGTTTAGACTTGGTTTAGACCTGGTTTAGACCTGGTTTAGACCTGGTTTAGTCCTGGTTTAGTCCTGGTTTAGTCTGGTTTAGTCCTGGTTTAGTCCTGGTTTAGTCCTGGTTTAGTCCTGGTTTAGTCTGGTTTAGTCCTGGTTTAGTCTGGTTTAGACCTGGTTTAGTTCTGGTTTAGTCCTGGTTAAGACCTGGTTTAGACCTGGTTTAGTTCTGGTTTAGTCCTGGTTTAGACCTGGTTTAGTTCTGGTTTAGTCCTGGTTTAGACCTGGTTTAGACCTGGTTTAGTCCTGGTTTAGTCCTGGTTTAGTCCTGGTTTAGACCTGGTTTGGACCTGGTTTAGACCTGGTTTAGTTCTGGTTTAGTCCTGGTTTAGACCTGGTTTAGACCTGGTTTAGTCCTGGTTTAGTCCTGGTTTAGACCTGGTTTAGTCTGGTTTAGACCTGGTTTAGACCTGGTTTAGACCTGGTTTAGTCCTGGTTTAGACCTGGTTTAGTTCTGGTTTAGTCCTGGTTTAGACCTGGTTTAGTTCTGGTTTAGTTCTGGTTTAGTCCTGGTTTAGACCTGGTTTAGACCTGGTTTAGTCCTGGTTTAGTCCTGGTTTAGTCCTGGTTTAGTTCTGGTTTAGTCCTGGTTTAGACCTGGTTTAGTCTGGTTTAGACCTGGTTTAGTCCTGGTTTAGTCCTGGTTTAGTCCTGGTTTAGTCCTGGTTTAGTCTGGTTTAGTCCTGGTTTAGACCTGGTTTAGTCCTGGTTTAGACCTGGTTTAGTCCTGCTTTAGTCCTGGTTTAGTCTGGTTTAGTCCTGGTTTAGTCCTGGTTTAGACCTGGTTTAGTTCTGGTTTAGTCCTGGTTAAGACCTGGTTAAGACCTGGTTTAGACCTGGTTTAGTTCTGGTTTAGTCCTGGTTTAGTCCTGGTTTAGACCTGGTTTAGTTCTGGTTTAGTCCTGGTTTAAACCTGGTTTAGACCTGGTTTAGTCCTGGTTTAGTCCTGGTTTAGTCTGGTTTAGTCCTGGTTTAGTCCTGGTTTAGTCCTGGTTTAGACCTGGTTTAGTCTGGTTTAGACCTGGTTTAGTTCTGGTTTAGTCCTGGTTTAGACCTGGTTTAGTCCTGGTTTAGTCCTGGTTTAGTCTGGTTTAGTCCTGGTTTAGACCTGGTTTAGACCTGGTTTAGACCTGGTTTAGTCCTGGTTTAGAACTGGTTTAGTTCTGGTTTAGTCCTGGTTTAGTCCTGGTTTAGACCTGGTTTAGACCTGGTTTAGTTCTGGTTTAGTTCTGGTTTAGTCCTGGTTTAGACCTGGTTTAGACCTGGTTTAGTTCTGGTTTAGTTCTGGTTTAGTCCTGGTTTAGACCTGGTTTAGTCCTGGTTTAGACCTGGTTTAGACCTGGTTTAGACCTGGTTTAGTTCTGGTTTAGTTCTGGTTTAGACCTGGTTTAGTCCTGGTTTAGACCTGGTTTAGTCCTGGTTTAGTCCTGGTTTAGTCCTGGTTTAGTCCTGCTTTAGTCCTGCTTTAGTCCTGGTTTAGACATGGTTTAGTCCTGGTTTAGACCTGGTTTAGTCCTGGTTTAGTCCTGGTTTAGTCCTGGTTTAGTCCAGGTTTAGTCCTGGTTTAGACCTGGTTTAGACCTGGTTTAGTCCTGGTTTAGTCCTGGTTTAGTCCTGGTTTAGTCCTGGTTTAGACCTGCTTTAGTCCTGGTTTAGTCCTGGTTTAGTCCAGGTTTAGTCCTGGTTTAGACCTGGTTTAGACCTGGTTTAGTCCTGGTTTAGTCCTGGTTTAGTCCTGGTTTAGTTCTGGTTTAGTCCTGGTTTAGACCTGGTTTAGTCTGGTTTAGACCTGGTTTAGTCCTGGTTTAGACCTGGTTTAGACCTAGTTTAGTCCTGGTTTAGACCTGGTTTAGTCCTGCTTTAGTCCTGGTTTAGACCTGGTTTAGTCCTGGTTTAGTCCTGGTTTAGTCCAGGTTTAGTCCTGGTTTAGTCCTGGTTTAGTCCTGGTTTAGACCTGGTTTAGTCCTGGTTTAGTCCTGGTTTAGTCCAGGTTTAGTCCTGGTTTAGACCTGGTTTAGTCCTGGTTTAGACCTGGTTTAGACCTGGTTTAGTCCTGTTTTGGTCCTGGTTTAGTCCTGGTTTAGTCCTGGTTTAGACCTGGTTTAGACCTGGTTTAGTTCTGGTTTAGTCCTGGTTTAGACCTGGTTTAGTCCTGGTTTAGTCCTGGTTTAGACCTGGTTTAGACCTGGTTTAGTCCTGGTTTAGTCCTGGTTTAGTCCTGGTTTAGTCTGGTTTAGTCCTGGTTTAGTCCTGGTTTAGACCTGCTTTAGTCCTGGTTTAGTCCTGGTTTAGTCCAGGTTTAGTCCTGGTTTAGACCTGGTTTAGACCTGGTTTAGTCCTGGTTTAGTCCTGGTTTAGTCCTGGTTTAGTTCTGGTTTAGTCCTGGTTTAGACCTGGTTTAGTCTGGTTTAGACCTGGTTTAGTCCTGGTTAAGACCTGGTTTAGACCTAGTTTAGTCCTGGTTTAGACCTGGTTTAGTCCTGCTTTAGTCCTGGTTTAGACCTGGTTTAGTCCTGGTTTAGTCCTGGTTTAGTCCAGGTTTAGTCCTGGTTTAGTCCTGGTTTAGTCCTGGTTTAGACCTGGTTTAGTCCTGGTTTAGTCCTGGTTTAGTCCAGGTTTAGTCCTGGTTTAGACCTGGTTTAGTCCTGGTTTAGACCTGGTTTAGACCTGGTTTAGTCCTGTTTTAGTCCTGGTTTAGTCCTGGTTTAGTCCTGGTTTAGACCTGGTTTAGACCTGGTTTAGTTCTGGTTTAGTCCTGGTTTAGACCTGGTTTAGTCCTGGTTTAGTCCTGGTTTAGACCTGGTTTAGACCTGGTTTAGTCCTGGTTTAGTCCTGGTTTAGTCCTGGTTTAGTCTGGTTTAGTCCTGGTTTAGTCCTGGTTTAGACCTGGTTTAGTTCTGGTTTAGTCCTGGTTTAGACCTGGTTTAGTCCTGGTTTAGTCCTGGTTTAGTCTGGTTTAGTCCTGGTTTAGACCTGGTTTAGTCCTGGTTTAGTCCTGGTTTAGTTCTGGTTTAGTCCTGGTTTAGACCTGGTTTGGACCTGGTTTAGTCCTGGTTTAGTCCTGGTTTAGTCTGGTTTATTCCTGGTTTAGACCTGGTTTAGACCTGGTTTAGACCTGGTTTAGTCCTGGTTTAGACCTGGTTTAGTTCTGGTTTAGTCCTGGTTTAGACCTGGTTTAGTCCTGGTTTAGTCCTGGTTTAGTCCTGGTTTACACCTGGTTTAGTCCTGGTTTAGTCCTGGTTTAGTCCTGGTTTAGACCTGGTTTAGACCTGGTTTAGTTCTGGTTTAGTCCTGGTTTAGACCTGGTTTAGTTCTGGTTCAGTTCTGGTTTAGTCCTGGTTTAGACCTGGTTTAGTTCTGGTTTAGTCCTGGTTAAGACCTGGTTTAGACCTGGTTTAGTTCTGGTTTAGTCCTGGTTTAGACCTGGTTTAGTTCTGGTTTAGTCCTGGTTTAGACCTGGTTTAGACCTGGTTTAGTCCTGGTTTATTCCTGGTTTAGACCTGGTTTAGTCCTGGTTTAGACCTGGTTTAGTTCTGGTTTAGTCCTGGTTTAGACCTGGTTTAGACCTGGTTTAGTCCTGGTTTAGTCCTGGTTTAGTCCTGGTTTAGTCCTGGTTTAGACCTGGTTTAGTCCTGGTTTAGACCTGGTTTAGTTCTGGTTTAGTCCTGGTTTAGTCCTTGTTTAGTCTGGTTTAGTCCTGGTTTAGTCCTGGTTTAGACCTGGTTTAGTCCTGGTTTAGTCCTGGTTTAGACCTGGTTTAGTCCTGGTTTAGTTCTGGTTTAGTCCTGGTTTAGACCTGGTTTAGTCCTGTTTTAGTCCTGGTTTAGTCCTGGTTTAGTCCTGGTTTAGACCTGGTTTAGTCCTGGTTTAGTCCTGGTTTAGTCCTGGTTTAGTCCTGGTTTAGACCTGGTTTAGTCTGGTTTAGTCCTGGTTTAGTCCTGGTTTAGTCCTGGTTTAGACCTGGTTTAGTCTGGTTTAGACCTGGTTTAGACCTGGTTTAGACCTGGTTTAGTCCTGGTTTAGACCTGGTTTAGACCTGGTTTAGTCCTGGTTTAGTCCTGGTTTAGTCCTGGTTTAGTCTTGGTTTAGTCCTGGTTTGGACCTGGTTTGGACCTGATTTAGTCTTGGTTTAGTCCTGGTTTAGTCCTGGTTTAGTCCTGGTTTAGTCTTGGTTTAGTTCTGGTTTAGACCTGGTTTAGACCTGGTTTAGTCTTGGTTTAGACGTGGTTTAGTCCTGGTTTAGACCTGGTTTAGTCCTGGTTTAGACCTGGTTTAGACCTGGTTTAGTCCTGGTTTAGTCCTGGTTTAGTCCTGGTTTAGACCTGGTTTAGACCTGGTTTAGTCCTGGTTTAGTCCTGGTTTAGTCCTGGTTTAGACTTGGTTTGGACCTGGTTTAGACCTGGTTTAGTCCTGGTTTAGTCCTGGTTTAGACCTGGTTTAGACCTGGTTTAGACCTGGTTTAGTCCTGGTTTAGACCTGGTTTAGACCTGGTTTAGTCCCGGTTTAGTCCCGGTTTGGACCTGGTTTAGACCTGGTTTAGTCCTGGTTTAGTCCTGGTTTGGACCTGGTTTAGACCTGGTTTAGTCCTGGTTTAGTCCTGGTTTGGACCTGGTTTAGACCTGGTTTAGTCCTGGTTTAGTCCTGGTTTAGACCTGGTTTAGACCTGGTTTAGTCCTGGTTTAGACCTGGTTTAGACTTGGTTTGGACCTGGTTTAGACCTGGTTTAGTCCTGGTTTAGTCCTGGTTTAGACCTGGTTTAGACCTGGTTTAGTCCTGGTTTAGACCTGGTTTAGACTTGGTTTGGACCTGGTTTAGACCTGGTTTAGTCCTGGTTTAGTCCTGGTTTAGACCTGGTTTAGACCTGGTTTAGACCTGGTTTAGACCTGGTTTAGTCCTGGTTTAGTCCTGGTTTAGTCCTGGTTTAGACTTGGTTTGGACCTGGTTTAGACCTGGTTTAGTCCTGGTTTAGTCCTGGTTTAGACCTGGTTTAGACCTGGTTTAGACCTGGTTTAGTCCTGGTTTAGTCCTGGTTTAGACCTGGTTTAGACCTGGTTTAGACCTGGTTTAGTCCTGGTTTAGTCCTGGTTTAGTCCTGGTTTAGTCCTGGTTTAGACTTGGTTTGGACCTGGTTTAGACCTGGTTTAGTCCTGGTTTAGTCCTGGTTTAGACCTGGTTTAGACCTGGTTTAGACCTGGTTTAGTCCTGGTTTAGTCCTGGTTTAGACCTGGTTTAGACTTGGTTTGGACCTGGTTTAGACCTGGTTTAGTCCTGGTTCAGTCCTGGTTTAGACCTGGTTTAGACCTGGTTTAGTCCTGGTTTAGACCTGGTTTAGACTTGGTTTGGACCTGGTTTAGACCTGGTTTAGTCCTGGTTTAGTCCTGGTTTAGACCTGGTTTAGACCTGGTTTAGTCCTGGTTTAGACCTGGTTTAGACTTGGTTTGGACCTGGTTTAGACCTGGTTTAGTCCTGGTTTAGTCCTGGTTTAGACCTGGTTTAGACCTGGTTTAGACCTGGTTTAGTCCTGGTTTAGACCTGGTTTAGACTTGGTTTGGACCTGGTTTAGACCTGGTTTAGTCCTGGTTTAGACCTGGTTTAGACCTGGTTTAGTCCTGGTTTAGTCCTGGTTTAGACCTGGTTTAGACCTGGTTTAGACCTGGTTTAGTCCTGGTTTAGTCCTGGTTTAGTCTGGTTTAGACCTGGTTTAGACCTGGTTTAGTCCTGGTTTAGTCCTGGTTTAGACCTGGTTTAGACCTGGTTTAGACCTGGTTTAGTCCTGGTTTAGTCCTGGTTTAGTCTGGTTTAGTCCTGGTTTAGACTTGGTTTGGACCTGGTTTAGACCTGGTTTAGTCCTGGTTTAGTCCTGGTTTAGACCTGGTTTAGACCTGGTTTAGACCTGGTTTAGTCCTGGTTTAGACCTGGTTTAGACTTGGTTTGGACCTGGTTTAGACCTGGTTTAGTCCTGGTTTAGTCCTGGTTTAGACCTGGTTTAGACCTGGTTTAGACCTGGTTTAATCCTGGTTTAGACCTGGTTTAGACTTGGTTTGGACCTGGTTTAGACCTGGTTTAGTCCTGGTTTAGTCCTGGTTTAGACCTGGTTTAGACCTGGTTTAGTCCTGGTTTAGACCTGGTTTAGACCTGGTTTAGACCTGGTTTAGACCTGGTTTAGTCCTGGTTTAGACCTGGTTTAGACCTGGTTTAGACCTGGTTTAGACCTGGTTTAGTCCTGGTTTAGACCTGGTTTAGTCCTGGTTTAGTCCTGGTTTAGACCTGGTTTAGACCTGGTTTAGACCTGGTTTAGACCTGGTTTAGTCCTGGTTTAGACCTGGTTTAGTCCTGGTTTAGACCTGGTTTAGACCTGGTTTAGACCTGGTTTAGACCTGGTTTAGTCCTGGTTTAGTCCTGGTTTAGTCCTGGTTTAGTCCTGGTTTAGACTTGGTTTGGACCTGGTTTAGACCTGGTTTAGTCCTGGTTTAGACCTGGTTTAGACCTGGTTTAGTCCTGGTTTAGTCCTGGTTTAGTCCTGGTTTAGTCCTGGTTTAGACTTGGTTTGGACCTGGTTTAGACCTGGTTTAGTCCTGGTTTAGACCTGGTTTAGACCTGGTTTAGACCTGGTTTAGTCCTGGTTTAGACCTGGTTTAGACCTGGTTTAGACCTGGTTTAGACCTGGTTTAGTCCTGGTTTAGACCTGGTTTAGACCTGGTTTAGTTCTGGTTTAGTCCTGGTTTAGACCTGGTTTAGTTCTGGTTCAGTTCTGGTTTAGTCCTGGTTTAGACCTGGTTTAGTTCTGGTTTAGTCCTGGTTAAGACCTGGTTTAGACCTGGTTTAGTTCTGGTTTAGTCCTGGTTTAGACCTGGTTTAGTTCTGGTTTAGTCCTGGTTTAGACCTGGTTTAGACCTGGTTTAGTCCTGGTTTAGTCCTGGTTTAGACCTGGTTTAGTCCTGGTTTAGACCTGGTTTAGTTCTGGTTTAGTCCTGGTTTAGACCTGGTTTAGACCTGGTTTAGTCCTGGTTTAGTCCTGGTTTAGTCCTGGTTTAGTCCTGGTTTAGACCTGGTTTAGTCCTGGTTTAGACCTGGTTTAGTTCTGGTTTAGTCCTGGTTTAGACCTGGTTTAGTCCTGGTTTAGTCCTTGTTTAGTCTGGTTTAGTCCTGGTTTAGTCCTGGTTTAGACCTGGTTTAGTCCTGGTTTAGTCCTGGTTTAGACCTGGTTTAGTCCTGGTTTAGTCCTGGTTTAGTCCTGGTTTAGACCTGGTTTAGTCCTGTTTTAGTCCTGGTTTAGTCCTGGTTTAGTCCTGGTTTAGACCTGGTTTAGACCTGGTTTAGTCCTGGTTTAGACCTGGTTTAGTCCTGGTTTAGACCTGGTTTAGTCCTGGTTTAGTCCTGGTTTAGACCTGGTTTAGTCCTGGTTTAGTCCTGGTTTAGACCTGGTTTAGTCCTGTTTTAGTCCTGGTTTAGACCTGGTTTAGTCTGGTTTAGTCCTGGTTTAGTCCTGGTTTAGACCTGGTTTAGACCTGGTTTAGACCTGGTTTAGTCCTGGTTTTGACCTGGTTTAGACCTGGTTTAGTCCTGGTTTAGTCCTGGTTTAGTCCTGGTTTAGTCCTGGTTTAGACCTGGTTTAGACCTGGTTTAGACCTGGTTTAGTCCTGGTTTAGTCCTGGTTTAGTGCTGGTTTAGACTTGGTTTGGACCTGGTTTAGACCTGGTTTAGTCTTGGTTTAGTCTTGGTTTAGTCCTGGTTTAGTCTTGGTTTAGTCCTGGTTTGGACCTGGTTTAGACCTGATTTAGTCTTGGTTTAGTCCTGGTTTAGTCCTGGTTTAGTCCTGGTTTAGTCTTGGTTTAGTTCTGGTTTAGACCTGGTTTAGACCTGGTTTAGTCTTGGTTTAGACCTGGTTTAGTCCTGGTTTAGACCTGGTTTAGACCTGGTTTAGTCCTGGTTTAGTCCTGGTTTAGTCCTGGTTTAGACTTGGTTTGGACCTGGTTTAGACCTGGTTTAGTCCTGGTTTAGTCCTGGTTTAGACCTGGTTTAGACCTGGTTTAGACCTGGTTTAGACTTGGTTTGGACCTGGTTTAGACCTGGTTTAGTCCTGGTTTAGTCCTGGTTTAGACCTGGTTTAGACTTGGTTTGGACCTGGTTTAGACCTGGTTTAGTCCTGGTTTAGTCCTGGTTTAGACCTGGTTTAGACCTGGTTTAGTCCTGGTTTAGACCTGGTTTAGACTTGGTTTGGACCTGGTTTAGACCTGGTTTAGTCCTGGTTTAGTCCTGGTTTAGACCTGGTTTAGACTTGGTTTGGACCTGGTTTAGACCTGGTTTAGTCCTGGTTTAGTCCTGGTTTAGACCTGGTTTAGACCTGGTTTAGACCTGGTTTAGACTTGGTTTGGACCTGGTTTAGACCTGGTTTAGTCCTGGTTTAGACCTGGTTTAGTCCTGGTTTAGACCTGGTTTAGTCCTGGTTTAGTCCTGGTTTAGTCCTGGTTTAGACTTGGTTTGGACCTGGTTTAGACCTGGTTTAGTCCTGGTTTAGTCCTGGTTTAGACCTGGTTTAGACCTGGTTTAGACCTGGTTTAGACTTGGTTTGGACCTGGTTTAGACCTGGTTTAGTCCTGGTTTAGACCTGGTTTAGACCTGGTTTAGACCTGGTTTAGTCCTGGTTTAGACCTGGTTTAGACCTGGTTTAGACCTGGTTTAGACCTGGTTTAGTCCTGGTTTAGACCTGGTTTAGACCTGGTTTAGTTCTGGTTTAGTCCTGGTTTAGACCTGGTTTAGTTCTGGTTCAGTTCTGGTTTAGTCCTGGTTTAGACCTGGTTTAGTTCTGGTTTAGTCCTGGTTAAGACCTGGTTTAGACCTGGTTTAGTTCTGGTTTAGTCCTGGTTTAGACCTGGTTTAGTTCTGGTTTAGTCCTGGTTTAGACCTGGTTTAGACCTGGTTTAGTCCTGGTTTAGTCCTGGTTTAGACCTGGTTTAGTCCTGGTTTAGACCTGGTTTAGTTCTGGTTTAGTCCTGGTTTAGACCTGGTTTAGACCTGGTTTAGTCCTGGTTTAGTCCTGGTTTAGTCCTGGTTTAGTCCTGGTTTAGACCTGGTTTAGTCCTGGTTTAGACCTGGTTTAGTTCTGGTTTAGTCCTGGTTTAGACCTGGTTTAGTCCTGGTTTAGTCCTTGTTTAGTCTGGTTTAGTCCTGGTTTAGTCCTGGTTTAGACCTGGTTTAGTCCTGGTTTAGTCCTGGTTTAGACCTGGTTTAGTCCTGGTTTAGTCCTGGTTTAGTCCTGGTTTAGACCTGGTTTAGTCCTGTTTTAGTCCTGGTTTAGTCCTGGTTTAGTCCTGGTTTAGACCTGGTTTAGACCTGGTTTAGTCCTGGTTTAGACCTGGTTTAGTCCTGGTTTAGACCTGGTTTAGTCCTGGTTTAGTCCTGGTTTAGACCTGGTTTAGTCCTGGTTTAGTCCTGGTTTAGACCTGGTTTAGTCCTGTTTTAGTCCTGGTTTAGACCTGGTTTAGTCTGGTTTAGTCCTGGTTTAGTCCTGGTTTAGACCTGGTTTAGACCTGGTTTAGACCTGGTTTAGTCCTGGTTTTGACCTGGTTTAGACCTGGTTTAGTCCTGGTTTAGTCCTGGTTTAGTCCTGGTTTAGTCCTGGTTTAGACCTGGTTTAGACCTGGTTTAGACCTGGTTTAGTCCTGGTTTAGTCCTGGTTTAGTGCTGGTTTAGACTTGGTTTGGACCTGGTTTAGACCTGGTTTAGTCTTGGTTTAGTCTTGGTTTAGTCCTGGTTTAGTCTTGGTTTAGTCCTGGTTTGGACCTGGTTTAGACCTGATTTAGTCTTGGTTTAGTCCTGGTTTAGTCCTGGTTTAGTCCTGGTTTAGTCTTGGTTTAGTTCTGGTTTAGACCTGGTTTAGACCTGGTTTAGTCTTGGTTTAGACCTGGTTTAGTCCTGGTTTAGACCTGGTTTAGACCTGGTTTAGTCCTGGTTTAGTCCTGGTTTAGTCCTGGTTTAGACTTGGTTTGGACCTGGTTTAGACCTGGTTTAGTCCTGGTTTAGTCCTGGTTTAGACCTGGTTTAGACCTGGTTTAGACCTGGTTTAGACTTGGTTTGGACCTGGTTTAGACCTGGTTTAGTCCTGGTTTAGTCCTGGTTTAGACCTGGTTTAGACTTGGTTTGGACCTGGTTTAGACCTGGTTTAGTCCTGGTTTAGTCCTGGTTTAGACCTGGTTTAGACCTGGTTTAGTCCTGGTTTAGACCTGGTTTAGACTTGGTTTGGACCTGGTTTAGACCTGGTTTAGTCCTGGTTTAGTCCTGGTTTAGACCTGGTTTAGACTGGTTTGGACCTGGTTTAGACCTGGTTTAGTCCTGGTTTAGTCCTGGTTTAGACCTGGTTTAGACCTGGTTTAGACCTGGTTTAGACTTGGTTTGGACCTGGTTTAGACCTGGTTTAGTCCTGGTTTAGACCTGGTTTAGTCCTGGTTTAGACCTGGTTTAGTCCTGGTTTAGTCCTGGTTTAGTCCTGGTTTAGACTTGGTTTGGACCTGGTTTAGACCTGGTTTAGTCCTGGTTTAGTCCTGGTTTAGACCTGGTTTAGACCTGGTTTAGACCTGGTTTAGTCCTGGTTTAGACCTGGTTTAGACTGGTTTGACCTGGTTTAGACCTGGTTTAGTCCTGGTTTAGTCCTGGTTTAGACCTGGTTTAGACCTGGTTTAGACCTGGTTAGTCCTGGTTTAGTCCTGGTTTAGACCTGGTTTAGACCTGGTTTAGTCCTGGTTTAGACCTGGTTTAGACTTGGTTTGGACCTGGTTTAGACCTGGTTTAGTCCTGGTTTAGTCCTGGTTTAGACCTGGTTTAGACCTGGTTTAGTCCTGGTTTAGACCTGGTTTAGACCTGGTTTAGACCTGGTTTAGTCCTGGTTTAGTCCTGGTTTAGACCTGGTTTAGACCTGGTTTAGACCTGGTTTAGTCCTGGTTTAGACCTGGTTTAGACTTGGTTTGGACCTGGTTTAGACCTGGTTTAGTCCTGGTTTAGACCTGGTTTAGACCTGGTTTAGTCCTGGTTTAGTCCTGGTTTAGACCTGGTTTAGACCTGGTTTAGACCTGGTTTAGTCCTGGTTTAGTCCTGGTTTAGTCCTGGTTTAGTCCTGGTTTAGACCTGGTTTGGACCTGGTTTAGACCTGGTTTAGACCTGGTTTAGACCTGGTTTAGACCTGGTTTAGACCTGGTTTAGACCTGGTTTAGACCTGGTTTAGTCCTGGTTTAGTCCTGGTTTAGACCTGGTTTAGACCTGGTTTAGACCTGGTTTAGTCCTGGTTTAGACCTGGTTTAGACTTGGTTTGGACCTGGTTTAGACCTGGTTTAGTCCTGGTTTAGACCTGGTTTAGACCTGGTTTAGACCTGGTTTAGTCCTGGTTTAGACCTGGTTTAGACCTGGTTTAGACCTGGTTTAGTCCTGGTTTAGTCCTGGTTTAGACCTGGTTTAGTCCTGGTTTAGTCCTGGTTTAGACCTGGTTTAGACCTGGTTTAGACCTGGTTTAGTCCTGGTTTAGACCTGGTTTAGACCTGGTTTAGACCTGGTTTAGTCCTGGTTTAGACCTGGTTTAGACCTGGTTTAGTCCTGGTTTAGACCTGGTTTAGACTTGGTTTGGACCTGGTTTAGTCCTGGTTTAGTCCTGGTTTAGACCTGGTTTAGTCCTGGTTTAGACCTGGTTTAGACTGGTTTAGGACCTGGTTTAGACCTGGTTTAGTCCTGGTTTAGTCCTGGTTTAGACCTGGTTTAGACCTGGTTTAGTCCTGGTTTAGACCTGGTTTAGACCTTGGTTTGGACCTGGTTTAGACCTGGTTTAGTCCTGGTTTAGTCCTGGTTTAGACCTGGTTTAGACCTGGTTTAGACCTGGTTTAGTCCTGGTTTAGACCTGGTTTAGTCCTGGTTTAGACCTGGTTTAGACCTGGTTTAGACCTGGTTTAGTCCTGGTTTAGTCCTGGTTTAGTCCTGGTTTAGTCCTGGTTTAGACTGGTTTGGACCTGGTTTAGACCTGGTTTAGACCTGGTTTAGACCTGGTTTAGACCTGGTTTAGACCTGGTTTAGACCTGGTTTAGACCTGGTTTAGTCCTGGTTTAGTCCTGGTTTAGACCTGGTTTAGACCTGGTTTAGACCTGGTTTAGTCCTGGTTTAGACCTGGTTTAGACTTGGTTTGGACCTGGTTTAGACCTGGTTTAGTCCTGGTTTAGTCCTGGTTTAGACCTGGTTTAGTCCTGGTTTAGTCCTGGTTTAGACCTGGTTTAGACCTGGTTTAGACCTGGTTTAGTCCTGGTTTAGACCTGGTTTAGACCTGGTTTAGACCTGGTTTAGACCTGGTTTAGTCCTGGTTTAGTCCTGGTTTAGACCTGGTTTAGACCTGGTTTAGTCCTGGTTTAGACCTGGTTTAGACTTGGTTTGGACCTGGTTTAGACCTGGTTTAGACCTGGTTTAGTCCTGGTTTAGACCTGGTTTAGACTTGGTTTGACCTGGTTTAGACCTGGTTTAGTCCTGGTTTAGACCTGGTTTAGACCTGGTTTAGTCCTGGTTTAGTCCTGGTTTAGACCTGGTTTAGACCTGGTTTAGACCTGGTTTAGTCCTGGTTTAGTCCTGGTTTAGTCCTGGTTTAGTCCTGGTTTAGACCTGGTTTGGACCTGGTTTAGACCTGGTTTAGTCCTGGTTTAGTCCTGGTTTAGACCTGGTTTAGACCTGGTTTAGACCTGGTTTAGTCCTGGTTTAGACCTGGTTTAGTCCTGGTTTAGTCCTGGTTTAGACCTGGTTTAGACCTGGTTTAGACCTGGTTTAGACCTGGTTTAGTCCTGGTTTAGTCCTGGTTTAGACCTGGTTTGGACCTGGTTTAGACCTGGTTTAGTCCTGGTTTAGTCCTGGTTTAGACCTGGTTTAGACCTGGTTTAGACCTGGTTTAGACCTGGTTTAGACCTGGTTTAGTCCTGGTTTAGTCCTGGTTTAGACCTGGTTTAGACCTGGTTTAGTCCTGGTTTAGTCCTGGTTTAGTCCTGGTTTAGACCTGGTTTAGACTGGTTTGGACCTGGTTTAGACCTGGTTTAGTCCTGGTTTAGTCCTGGTTTAGACCTGGTTTAGACCTGGTTTAGACCTGGTTTAGACCTGGTTTAGACCTGGTTTAGTCCTGGTTTAGTCCTGGTTTAGACCTGGTTTAGACCTGGTTTAGTCCTGGTTTAGTCCTGGTTTAGTCCTGGTTTAGACCTGGTTTAGACCTGGTTTAGACCTGGTTTAGACCTGGTTTAGTCCTGGTTTAGTCCTGGTTTAGACCTGGTTTAGACCTGGTTTAGACCTGGTTTAGTCCTGGTTTAGACCTGGTTTAGACCTGGTTTAGACCTGGTTTAGACCTGGTTTAGTCCTGGTTTAGTCCTGGTTTAGACCTGGTTTAGTCCTGGTTTAGTCCTGGTTTAGACCTGGTTTAGACCTGGTTTAGACCTGGTTTAGTCCTGGTTTAGTCCTGGTTTAGTCCTGGTTTAGACCTGGTTTAGGACCTGGTTTAGACCTGGTTTAGTCCTGGTTTAGTCCTGGTTTAGACCTGGTTTAGTCCTGGTTTAGTCCTGGTTTAGACCTGGTTTAGACCTGGTTTTAGTCCTGGTTTAGTCCTGGTTTAGTCCTGGTTTAGACCTGGTTTAGACCTGGTTTAGTCCTGGTTTAGACCTGGTTTAGACCTGGTTTAGTCCTGGTTTAGACCTGGTTTAGTCCTGGTTTAGACCTGGTTTAGACCTGGTTTAGTCCTGGTTTAGTCCTGGTTTAGTCCTGGTTTAGACCTGGTTTAGGACCTGGTTTAGACCTGGTTTAGTCCTGGTTTAGTCCTGGTTTAGACCTGGTTTAGACCTGGTTTAGTCCTGGTTTAGTCCTGGTTTAGACCTGGTTTAGACCTGGTTTAGTCCTGGTTTAGTCCTGGTTTAGACCTGGTTTAGACCTGGTTTAGTCCTGGTTTAGACCTGGTTTAGACTTGGTTTGGACCTGGTTTAGACCTGGTTTAGTCCTGGTTTAGTCCTGGTTTAGACCTGGTTTAGACTTGGTTTGGACCTGGTTTAGACCTGGTTTAGTCCTGGTTTAGTCCTGGTTTAGACCTGGTTTAGACCTGGTTTAGTCCTGGTTTAGTCCTGGTTTAGACCTGGTTTAGACCTGGTTTAGACCTGGTTTAGACCTGGTTTAGTCCTGGTTTAGTCCTGGTTTAGACCTGGTTTAGACCTGGTTTAGTCCTGGTTTAGTCCTGGTTTAGACCTGGTTTAGACCTGGTTTAGTCCTGGTTTAGACCTGGTTTAGACCTTGGTTTGGACCTGGTTTAGACCTGGTTTAGTCCTGGTTTAGTCCTGGTTTAGACCTGGTTTAGACCTGGTTTAGTCCTGGTTTAGACCTGGTTTGGACCTGGTTTAGACCTGGTTTAGTCCTGGTTTA
>NW_027315945.1:42462782-42470282 GCF_026437365.1 Eucyclogobius newberryi
CAGTGAGGACATCTCCACCAGTGAGGACATGTCCAGTGAGGACATGTCCACCAGTGTGGACATCTCCAGTGAAGACATCTCCAGTGAGGACATCTCCAGTGAGGACATCTCCACCAGTGAGAACATCTCCAGTGAGGACATCTCCAGTGAGGACATCTCCACCAGTGAGAACATCTCCAGTGAGGACATGTCCAGTGAGGACATCTCCAGTAAGGACATGTCCACCAGTGAGGATATCTCCAGTGAAGACATCTCTAGTGAGGACATCTCCACCAGTGAGAACATCTCCAGTGAGGACATGTCCACCAGTGAGGACATCTCCAGTGAGAACATCTCCAGTGAGGACATCTCCAGTAAGGACATGTCCACCAGTGAGGACATCTCCACCAGTGAGGACATCACCACCAGTGAGAACATCTCCAGTGAGGACAGGTCCACCAGTGAGGACATCTCCAGTGAGGACATGTCCAGTGAGGACATCTCCAGTGAGGACATGTCCAGTGAGGACATCTCCAGTGAGGACATGTCCACCAGTAAGGACATGTGCAGTGAGGACATGTCCAGTGAGAACATCTCCACCAGTGAGGACATCTCCAGTGAGGACATCTCCAGTGAGGACATCTCCACCAGTGAGAACATCTCCAGTGAGGACATGTCCACCAGTGAGGACATCTCCAGTGAGAACATCTCCAGTGAGGACATCTCCACCTGTGAGGACATCTCCACCAGTGAGGACATCTCCAGTGAGGACATCTCCACCAGTGAGAACATCTCCAGTGAGGACATCTCCACCAGTGAGAACATCTCCAGTGAGGACATCTCCAGTAAGGACATGTCCACCAGTGAGGACATCTCCAGTGAGGACATCTCCAGTGAGGACATCTCCACCAGTGAGAACATCTCCAGTGAGGACATGTCCACCAGTAAGGACATCTCCAGTGAGAACATCTCCAGTGAGGACATCTCCAGTAAGGACATGTCCACCAGTGAGGACATCTCCACCAGTGAGGACATCACCACCAGTGAGAACATCTCCAGTGAGGACATGTCCACCAGTGAGAACATATCCACCAGTGAGGACATCTCCAGTGAGGACATGTCCACCAGTGAGGACATCTCCACCAGTGAGGACATCTCCAGTGAGGACATCTCCACCTGTGAGGACATCTCCAGTGAGGACATGTCCAGTGAGGACATCTCCAGTGAGGACATCTCCAGTGAGGACATCTCCGGTGAGGACATGTCCACCAGTAAGGACATGTCCAGTGAGGACATCTCCAGTGAGAACATCTCCACCTGTGAGGACATCTACACCAGTGAGGACATCTCCAGTGAGGACATCTCCAGTGAGGACATCTCCACCAGTGAGAACATCTCCAGTGAGGACATGTCCACCAGTGAGGACAACTCCAGTGAGAACATCTCCAGTGAGGACATCTCCACCAGTGAGGACATGTCCAGTGAGGACATGTCCACCAGTGAGGACATCTCCAGTGAGGACATCTCCAGTGAGGACATCTCCAGTGAGGACATCTCCACCAGTGAGAACATCTCCAGTGAGGACATCTCCAGTGAGGACATCTCCACCAGTGAGAACATCTCCAGTGAGGACATGTCCAGTGAGGACATCTCCAGTAAGGACATGTCCACCAGTGAGGACATCTCCAGTGAGGACATCTCCAGTGAGGACATCTCCACCAGTGAGAACATCTCCAGTGAGGACATGTCCACCAGTGAGGACATCTCCAGTGAGAACATCTCCAGTGAGGACATCTCCACCAGTGAGGACATGTCCAGTGAGGACATGTCCACCAGTGTGGACATCTCCAGTGAAGACATCTCCAGTGAGGACATCTCCAGTGAGGACATCTCCACCAGTGAGAACATCTCCAGTGAGGACATCTCCAGTGAGGACATCTCCACCAGTGAGAACATCTCCAGTGAGGACATCTCCAGTGAGGACATCTCCAGTGAGGACATGTCCACCAGTGAGGACATCTCCAGTGAGAACATCTCCAGTGAGGACATCTCCAGTAAGGACATGTCCACCAGTGAGGACATCTCCACCAGTGAGGACATCACCACCAGTGAGAACATCTCCAGTGAGGACAGGTCCACCAGTGAGGACATCTCCAGTGAGGACATGTCCAGTGAGGACATCTCCAGTGAGGACATGTCCAGTGAGGACATCTCCAGTGAGGACATGTCCACCAGTAAGGACATGTGCAGTGAGGACATGTCCAGTGAGAACATCTCCACCAGTGAGGACATCTCCAGTGAGGACATCTCCAGTGAGGACATCTCCACCAGTGAGAACATCTCCAGTGAGGACATGTCCACCAGTGAGGACATCTCCAGTGAGAACATCTCCAGTGAGGACATCTCCACCTGTAAGGACATCTCCACCAGTGAGGACATCTCCAGTGAGGACATCTCCACCAGTGAGAACATCTCCAGTGAGGACATCTCCACCAGTGAGAACATCTCCAGTGAGGACATCTCCAGTAAGGACATGTCCACCAGTGAGGACATCTCCAGTGAGGACATCTCCAGTGAGGACATCTCCACCAGTGAGAACATCTCCAGTGAGGACATGTCCACCAGTAAGGACATCTCCAGTGAGAACATCTCCAGTGAGGACATCTCCAGTAAGGACATGTCCACCAGTGAGGACATCTCCACCAGTGAGGACATCACCACCAGTGAGAACATCTCCAGTGAGGACATGTCCACCAGTGAGGACATCTCCAGTGAGGACATGTCCAGTGAGGACATCTCCACCAGTGAGGACATGTCCAGTGAGGACATCTCCAGAGAGGATATGTCCAGTGAGGACATCTCCACCAGTGAGGACATGTCCAGTGAGGACATCTCCAGTGAGGACATGTCCAGTGAGGACATCTCCACCAGTGAGGACATCTCCACCAGTGAGGACATCTCCAGTGAGATGTCTAGTGAGGACATCTCCAGTGAGGACATCTCCAGTGAGGACATCTCCACCAGTGAGGACATCTCCAGTGAGGACATGTCCAGTGAGGACATCTCCAGTAAGGACATGTCCAGTGAGGACATCTCCAGTGAGGACATGTCCAGTGAGGACATCTCCAGTGAGGACATCTCCAGTGAGGACATCTCAAGTGAGGACATGTCCAGCTGCTGCTCAGTCTCACTGTGAATCCACTTTGAGGCTTTAGTTTTGTGCTACACAGAAAACACTGTTTTTTGTGCCACTTTTTGTTTCCAGTAATGACAGAGATGAAGAGGAGGAGCAGAGGAGGAGGAGGACCAGCAGGAGGAGAGGACGAAGACCAGCAGGAGGAGAGGAAGAGAACAAGCAGGAGGAGAGGAAGAGAACAAGCAGGAGGAGAGGAAGAGGACAAGCAGGAGGAGAGGAAGAGGACCAACAGGAGGAGAGGAAGAGGACCAACTGGAGGAGAGGAAGAGGACAAGCAGGAGGAGAGGAAGAGGACAAGCAGGAGGAGAGGAAGAGGACAAGCAGGAGGAGAGGAAGAGGACCAACAGGAGGAGAGGAAGAGGACAAGCAGGAGGAGAGGAAGAGGACAAGCAGGAGAGGAAGAGGACCGGAAGGAGGAGAGGAAGAGGACCAACAGGAGGAGAGGAAGAGGACCAACAGGAGGAGAGGAAGAGGACAAGCAGGAGGAGAGGAAGAGGACAAGCAGGAGGAGAGGAAGAGGACCAACAGGAGGAGAGGAAGAGGACCAACAGGAGGAGAGGAAGAGGACAAGCAGGAGGAGAGGAAGAGGACAAGCAGGAGAGGAAGAGGACCGGAAGGAGGAGAGGAAGAGGACCAACAGGAGGAGAGGAAGAGGACCAACAGGAGGAGAGGAAGAGGACAAGCAGGAGGAGAGGAAGAGGACAAGCAGGAGGAGAGGAAGAGGACCAACAGGAGGAGAGGAAGAGGAACAACAGGAGGAGAGGAAGAGGACCAACAGGAGGAGAGGAAGAGGACAAGCAGGAGGAGAGGAAGAGGACCAACAGGAGGAGAGGAAGAGGACCAGCAGGAGGAGAGGAAGAGGACCAGCAGGAGGAGAGGAAGAGGACCAGCAGGAAGAGGACAAGCAGGAGAGGAAGAGGACCGGAAGGAGGAGAGGAAGAGGACCAACAGGAGGAGAGGAAGAGGACCAACAGGAGGAGAGGAAGAGGACAAGCAGGAGGAGAGGAAGAGGACAAGCAGGAGGAGAGGAAGAGGACCAACAGGAGGAGAGGAAGAGGACCAGCAGGAGGAGAGGAAGAGGACCAGCAGGAGAGGAAGAGGACAAGCAGGAGGAGAGGAAGAGGACCAACAGGAGGAGAGGAAGAGCACCAGCAGGAGGAGAGGAAGAGGACAAGCAGGAGGAGAGGAAGAGCACCAGCAGGAGGAGAGGAAGAGGACAAGCAGGAGGAGAGGAAGAGGACAAGCAGGAGGAGAGGAAGAGGACCAACAGGAGGAGAGGAAGAGGACAAGCAGGAGGAGAGGAAGAGCACCAGCAGGAGGAGAGGAAGAGGACAAGCAGGAGGAGAGGAAGAGGACCAGCAGGAGGAGAGGAAGAGGACCAACAGGAGAGGAAGAAGACAAGCAGGAGGAGAGGAAGAGCACCAGCAGGAGGAGAGGAAGAGGACCAGCAGGAGGAGAGGAAGAGGACCAGCAGGAGAGGAAGAGGACAAGCAGGAGGAGAGGAAGAGGACCAACAGGAGGAGAGGAAGAGCACCAGCAGGAGGAGAGGAAGAGGACAAGCAGGAGGAGAGGAAGAGCACCAGCAGGAGGAGAGGAAGAGGACAAGCAGAAGGAGAGGAAGAGGACAAGCAGGAGGAGAGGAAGAGGACCAACAGGAGGAGAGGAAGAGGACAAGCAGGAGGAGAGGAAGAGCACCAGCAGGAGGAGAGGAAGAGGACAAGCAGGAGGAGAGGAAGAGGACAAGCAGGAGGAGAGGAAGAAGAGGAGCAGTGACGTGAGCTCAGGTACACATCACTTGAAGCTAACCCTTAGCACACGTCTCTGGGCACAAACCCTAAAGGTCACGACCCTGAAATAACAGAATATATTCCATTAAATCATTAAATGTATAAAATGTGAAACATCCACAAAGTGTTTGACTTTTTCGGTTTTGTCCAAATTTTAAAATAGTTTCAGTAAAAATCGACAAAGCATCATTTTTGGCATTTTATTTAGAAGAACTGTAGGTCTAAATCAGGACTAAACCAGGACTAAAACAGGACTAAACCAGGACTAAGGACCAGGACTAAACCAGGTCCAAACCAGAACCTGTCCAGGACTAAACCAGGTCTAGGAACATTTGTGGATAAAGTTTGATTCCTAGTTTTCTTCAACAGTTCCAATGTGCTTCTGGTCAAACAAGCTCTAAACTGGGTGTGGACCAGGTCTAGAGGGTTAACCCTAAACCTAAACCTTAACCCTGACCCTAGCCCTAACCCTAAACCTTAACCCTAACCCTAACCCTAACCCTAACCCTAACCTAACCCTAACCCTAACCCTAACCCTAACCCTACCCTAACCCTAACCCAACCCTAACCCTAACCCTACCCTAACCCTAACCCTAACCCTAACCCTAACCCTCTAACCCTAACCCTAACCCTAACCCTCTAACCCTAACCCTAACCCTAACCCTAACCCTAACCCAAACCCTAACCCTAACCCTAACCATAGTTGTAATAGTTGTAGTAGTTTCAGTTGTTGTAGTAGTTGTAGAAATTGTAGTAGTTGTAGTAGTTTCAGTAGTGGTAGTAGTAGTCGTTGTAGTAGTAGTAGTAGCAGTTATATATATATATATCATATGATATGTCGTCACAAATGCGCCGGTACAGCTGGCAGCCTGGTGTAAACGCTCCGCTCTTTTCTCACACTTTTTTTCACACTTATTGTGCTTTATCTTCTGTATTTTGTAAATATTTTTTTCTGTTTTACTGTACGATAGGGACACGCGCTGGAATCGTTTTTAATTCAACTGTTTTTTACTTTGTTCGGCTCGAATATTGAGTGTTTTTCGTCATGTCATCTTGATGTACGTTAGCTCCGAGCTAGCCCCCGGCCCCCCCGCGCCCTCCGGCCGCAGCTGATGTCCGGAGTGCCGCGGTACACGTTTATATAAAAGAGGAACTTCACGAACGATCGGGACACGCACTGGAATCGCTTTAATTCAACTTGTTTTGACTTTGTTCGGCTGGATTGAGTGTTTTCGTCGTGTCGTCGCGATGTGCCTTGGCTTTGAGCCCCCCGGCCCCCCCGCGCCCCCCGGCCGGCGCCGGTGCGTGTTTACACAAAGGAAGAACTCATGAAACTGCGGAGAACTGTTGTCTTACCCGGAGATCGTCACGTTATCCCGGCGGACATCCTAAGGAAAACACAGAGGAGCAGAAGGGCTGGACGTAAAATCCGAGAGAAGAGAGGAGGAAATAGAAAGCCGGTTCCCGCCGTAGTCATGGGTAACGTGAGGTCCCTTCAAAATAAAATGACGGAAATAGCGAGCCTCATGCTGTCCCAGAGGATTTGTAGGGACAGCAGTGTCTTGATTTTCACAGAGACCTGGTTAACAGCAGAAATGCCAGACTCTATTGTAGGTTTTGAAAATTTTCATCTGCTGCGGGCGACAGAACGAGAGAATGTGGGAAGAAAAGAGGTGGAGGTCTGAAGAAGAGAGGTGGAGGTCTGAAGAAGAGAGGTGGAGGTCTGAAGAAGAGAGGTGGAGGTCTGGCTGTGTATGTGAACACAAGCTGGTGTAAACCCGAACACTGCACAGTGAAGCAGCAGCTATGTAACAAGGATATTGAACTATTGGCAATTGGCATGAGGCCATATTATCTGCCCCTAACCCTAACCCGATGATGTGGAGGACAGAGGACTGGAGCAGGACTTTGTGGACTGGTGTCAGCGGAACCACCTCCTCATCAACGCGGGAAAGACCAAGGAGATGGGGGTGGACTTCCACAGAGGCCACGCCCCCTCACCAGTGAACATCCAGGGACGGGACATTGAGAGAGTGACTCATACAAGTACCTGGGTGTTCATCTGAACCACAAATTGGACTGGACTCATAACACAGACTGTACAGGAAGAGCCAGAGTCGGCTCTACCTCTTGAGGACACTTAAGTTTTTTGGAGTGACAGGGCCGCTCCTGATGACCTTCTATGACTCTGTGGTGGCATCAGCTCCTGTAGGTGTGGCCTGCTGGAGCAGCAGCATCACAGAGAGGGAGAGGAAGAGGCTGGACAGAGTCATCAAGAAGTCCAGCTCCGTCCTGGGCTGTGCTCTGGACTCGGTGCAGGAGGTGGGGGACAGAAAGGTCCTGGCTAGATTCACATCTATGCTGGACCATGAGTGCCACCCCCTGCAGGACACTCTGTCCGCTCTGGAGAACAGCTTCAGTGAGAGACTGATCCACCCTCGCTGTGGGAGGGAAAGGTTTCGCAGGTCTTTCCTTCTGCTGCTGTCAGACTTTATAACAAACACTGTTAGTCCTGAACACTCGTAATACTGACCTAAC
>NW_027315945.1:42472782-42592782 GCF_026437365.1 Eucyclogobius newberryi
AACCCTAACTCTAACTCTAACCCTAACCCTAACTCTAACCCTAACTCTAACCCTAACTCTAACTCTGTCCCTAACCCTAACCCTAACCCTAACTCTAACTCTAACCCTAACTCTAACCCTAACCCTAACTCTAACTCCAACCCTAACTCTAACTCTAACCCTAACTCTAACCCTAACCCTAACCCTAACTCTAACCCTAACCCTAACTCTAACCCTAACTCTAACCCTAACTCTAACCCTAACTCTAACTCTAACCCTAACTCTAACCCTAACTCTAAACCTAACTCTAAACCTAACTCTAACTCTAACCCTAACCCTAACTCTAACCCTAACTCTAACTCTAACCCTAACTCTAACTCTAACCCTAACCCTAACCCTAACTAACTCTAACCCTAACTCTAACCCTAACTCTAACTCTAACCCTAACTCTAACCCTAACTTTAACTCTAACCCTAACTCTAACTCTAACCCTAACTCTAACTGTAACCCTAACTCTAACTTTAACCCTAACCCTAACTCTAACCCTAACTCTAACTCTAACTCTAACCCTAACTCTAACCCCAACTCTAACTCTAACCCTAACTTTAACCCTAACTCTAACCCTAACTCTAACTCTAACCCTAACTCTAACCCTAACTCTAACTCTAACCCTAACTCTAACCCTAACTCTAACTTTAACCCTAACTCTAACCCTAACTCTAACCCTAACCCTAACTCTAACCCTAACTCTAACCCTAACTCTAACTCTAACCCTAACTCTAACCCTAACCCTAACCCTAACTCTAACCCTAACCCTAACTCTAACTCTAACTCCAGTGTTTTTATCATCAACTCAGACTCAATGTTTCACCTTCTGGCTCTTGACCAAACTGCACAGTTCAAATACTGAGGACATGTCCAGTGAGGACATGTCCAGTGAGGACATGTCCAGTGAGGACATCTCCAGTGAGGACATCTCCAGTGAGGACATCTCCACCAGTGAGGACATGTCCACCAGTGAGGACATCTCCACCAGTGAGGACATCTCCAGTGAGGACATGTCCACCAGTGAGGACATCTCCACCAGTGAGGACATCTCCACATGTGAGAACACATCCAGTGAGGACATGTCCACCAGTGAGGACATCTCCACCAGTGAGGACATCACCACCAGTGAGAACATCTCCAGTGAGGACATGTCCACCAGTGAGAACATCTCCACCAGTGAGGACATCTCCAGTGAGGACATGTCCACCAGTGAGGACATCTCCACCAGTGAGGACATCTCCACCAGTGAGGACATCTCCAGTGAGGACATCT
Source organism: Eucyclogobius newberryi (assembly GCF_026437365.1). Lineage (NCBI taxonomy): Eukaryota > Metazoa > Chordata > Actinopteri > Gobiiformes > Gobiidae > Eucyclogobius > Eucyclogobius newberryi. The sequence goes on from NW_027315945.1 coordinate 42,474,082, forward strand.
CCAGTGAGGACATCTCCACCAGTGAGGACATCTCCACCTGTGAGGACATCTCCAGTGAGGACATGTCCAGTGAGGACATCTCCAGTGAGGACATCTCCAGTGAGGACAGCTCCGGTGAGGACATGTCCACCAGTAAGGACATGTCCAGTGAGGACATCTCCAGTGAGAACATCTCCACCTGTGAGGACATCTACACCAGTGAGGACATCTCCAGTGAGGACATCTCCAGTGAGGACATCTCCACCAGTGAGAACATCTCCAGTGAGGACATGTCCACCAGTGAGGACATCTCCAGTGAGGACATCTCCACCTGTGAGGACATCTACACCAGTGAGGACATCTCCAGTGAGGACATCTCCAGTGAGGACATCTCCACCAGTGAGAACATCTCCAGTGAGGACATCTCCAGTGAGGACATCTCCACCAGTGAGAACATCTCCAGTGAGGACATCTCCACCAGTGAGAACATCTCCAGTGAGGACATCTCCAGTAAGGACATGTCCACCAGTGAGGATATCTCCAGTGAAGACATCTCTAGTGAGGACATCTCCACCAGTGAGAACATCTCCAGTGAGGACATGTCCACCAGTGAGGACATCTCCAGTGAGAACATCTCCAGTGAGGACATCTCCAGTAAGGACATGTCCACCAGTGAGGACATCTCCACCAGTGAGGACATCACCACCAGTGAGAACATCTCCAGTGAGGACAGGTCCACCAGTGAGGACATCTACACCAGTGAGGACATCTCCAGTGAGGACATCTCCACCAGTGAGAACATCTCCAGTGAGGACATCTCCACCAGTGAGAACATCTCCAGTGAGGACATCTCCAGTAAGGACATGTCCACCAGTGAGGACATCTCCAGTGAGGACATCTCCAGTGAGGACATCTCCACCAGTGAGAACATCTCCAGTGAGGACATGTCCACCAGTAAGGACATCTCCAGTGAGAACATCTCCAGTGAGGACATCTCCAGTAAGGACATGTCCACCAGTGAGGACATCTCCACCAGTGAGGACATCACCACCAGTGAGGACATCACCACCAGTGAGAACATCTCCAGTGAGGACATGTCCACCAGTGAGGACATCTCCAGTGAGGACATGTCCAGTGAGGACATCTCCACCAGTGAGGACATCTCCAGAGAGGACATGTCCAGTGAGGACATCTCCACCAGTGAGGACATGTCCAGTGAGGACATCTCCAGTGAGGACATCTCCTCCAGTGAGGACATCTCCACCAGTGAGGACATCTCCACCAGTGAGGACATCTCCACCAGTGAGGAGATGTCCAGTGAGGACATCTCCAGTGAGGACATCTCCAGTGAGATGTCTAGTGAGGACATCTCCAGTGAGGACATGTCCAGTGAGGACATCTCCACCAGTGAGGACATCTCCACCAGTGAGGACATCTCCAGTGAGGACATCTCCAGTGAGGACATCTCCAGTGAGGACATCTCCAGTGAGGACATCTCCACCAGTGAGGACATCTCCAGTGAGGACATCTCCAGTGAGGACATCTCCAGTAAGGACATGTCCAGTGAGGACATCTCCAGTGAGGACATCTCCAGTGAGGACATCTCAAGTGAGGACATGTCCAGATGCTGCTCAGTCTCACTGTGAATCCACTTTGAGGCTTTAGTTTTGTGCTACACAGAAAACACTGTTTTTTGTGCCACTTTTTGTTTCCAGTAATGACAGAGATGAAGAGGAGGAGCAGAGGAGGAGGAGGACCAGCAGGAGGAGAGGACGAAGACCAGCAGGAGGAGAGGAAGAGAACAAGCAGGAGGAGAGGAAGAGAACAAGCAGGAGGAGAGGAAGAGGACAAGCAGGAGGAGAGGAAGAGGACCAACAGGAGGAGAGGAAGAGGACCAACTGGAGGAGAGGAAGAGGACAAGCAGGAGGAGAGGAAGAGGACCAACAGGAGGAGAGGAAGAGGACCAGCAGGAGGAGAGGAAGAGGACAAGCAGGAGGAGAGGAAGAGGACAAGCAGGAGGAGAGGAAGAGGACCAACAGGAGGAGAGGAAGAGGACAAGCAGGAGGAGAGGAAGAGGACCAACAGGAGGAGAGGAAGAGGACCAGCAGGAGGAGAGGAAGAGGACGAGGAAGAGGACCAGCAGGAGGAGAGGAAGAGGACCAACAGGAGGAGAGGAAGAGGACAAGCAGGAGGAGAGGAAGAGGACCAACAGAAGGAGAGGAAGAGGACCAGCAGGAGGAGAGGAAGAGGACCAACAGGAGGAGAGGAAGAGCACCAGCAGGAGGAGAGGAAGAGGACAAGCAGGAGGAGAGGAAGAGGACCAGCAGGAGGAGAGGAAGAGGACCAGCAGGAGAGGAAGAGGACAAGCAGGAGGAGAGGAAGAGGACCAACAGGAGGAGAGGAAGAGCACCAGCAGGAGGAGAGGAAGAGGACAAGCAGGAGGAGAGGAAGAGCACCAGCAGGAGGAGAGGAAGAGGACAAGCAGGAGGAGAGGAAGAGGACAAGCAGGAGGAGAGGAAGAGGACCAACAGGAGGAGAGGAAGAGGACAAGCAGGAGGAGAGGAAGAGGACAAGCAGGAGGAGAGGAAGAGGACAAGCAGGAGGAGAGGAAGAGGACCAGCAGGAGGAAAGGAAGAGGACAAGCAGGAGGAGAGGAAGAGGACCAACAGGAGAGGAAGAAGACAAGCAGGAGGAGAGGAAGAGCACCAGCAGGAGGAGAGGAAGAGGACCAGCAGGAGGAGAGGAAGAGGACCAGCAGGAGAGGAAGAGGACAAGCAGGAGGAGAGGAAGAGGACCAACAGGAGGAGAGGAAGAGCACCAGCAGGAGGAGAGGAAGAGGACAAGCAGGAGGAGAGGAAGAGCACCAGCAGGAGGAGAGGAAGAGGACAAGCAGGAGGAGAGGAAGAGGACAAGCAGGAGGAGAGGAAGAGGACCAACAGGAGGAGAGGAAGAGGACAAGCAGGAGGAGAGGAAGAGCACCAGCAGGAGGAGAGGAAGAGGACAAGCAGGAGGAGAGGAAGAGGACAAGCAGGAGGAGAGGAAGAGGACCAGCAGGAGGAGAGGAAGAGGACCAGCAGGAGGAGAGGAAGAGGACAAGCAGGAGGAGAGGAAGAAGAGGAGCAGTGACGTGAGCTCAGGTACACATCACTTGAAGCTAACCCTTAGCACACGTCTCTGGGCACAAACCCTAAAGGTCACGACCCTGAAATAACAGAATATATTCCATTAAATCATTAAATGTATAAAATGTGAAACATCCACAAAGTGTTTGACTTTTTCGGTTTTGTCCAAATTTTAAAATAGTTTCAGTAAAAATCGACAAAGCATCATTTTTGGCATTGACCCACAGTAAGGCATTTTATTTAGAAGAACTGTAGGTCTAAATCAGGACTAAACCAGGACTAAAACAGGACTAAACCAGGACTAAGGACCAGGACTAAACCAGGTCCAAACCAGAACCTGTCCAGGACTAAACCAGGTCTAGGAACATTTGTGGATAAAGTTTGATTCCTAGTTTTCTTCAACAGTTCCAATGTGCTTCTGGTCAAACAAGCTCTAAACTGGGTGTGGACCAGGTCTAGAGGGTTAACCCTAAACCTAAACCTTAACCCTGACCCTAGCCCTAACCCTAAACCTTAACCCTAACCCTAACCCTAACCTAACCCTAACCTAACCCTAACCCTTAACCCTGACTCTAGCCCTAAACCTTAACCCTAACCCTAAACCTTAACCCTTAACCCTGACTCTAGCCCTAAACCTTAACCCTAACCCTAACCCTAACCCTAAACCTTAACCCTGACCCTAGCCCTAACCCTAAACCTTAACCCTGACCCTAGCCCTAAACCTTAACCCTGACCCTAGCCCTTAACCCTAAACCTTAACCCTGACGCTAACCCTTAACCCTAACCAGGTCTAGAGGGTTAACCCTAACCCTGACCCTAGCCCTTAACCCTAACCCTGACCCTAGCCCTAACCTTTAACCTTAACCCTTATCCTTAACCCTAACCAGGTCTAGAGGATTAACCCTAACCCTTAACCCTAAACCCTTAACCCTAAACCTTAACCCTAACCCTAACCCTAAACCTTAACCTTAACCTTAACCCTAACCCTTAACCCTAACCCTAGCTCTAACCCTAGGCCTAGGTGAGAAGGCACCAATGACTTGTTTTGTGAAAAATGTGTTTTTCGGACATTTCTGAGCCCAGACTTGTGTCTAGACCAGGATTTGGCCGGGGTCTGGATTAGTGACTTGTGGATTAGCATGCTAACGGCTAACTGTAGCCCTGTGTCATGCACTCAGCATGTAGCCTTTAGCCTTTAGCCTGGTGCTAACGATGCTTACATGCAGAAAAACTTTAGACACAAACAGAAAATAAATATATATTTTTAAAAACTCTCCGGTTTCAGATATTTTCAGATGTTTTAATAAAGAACAACAATAATGTACTTTTCATGGATTCTGAAGGAAGTTTGTGTGTTTGTAAGTTTGTAAACCCTAAGCCTTATTCTGAAATAAGAAAGTGAGAGACAAAGTGTTTTTAACTTCCCAACACATTTGTAATAAACTTTAACTTCAGAAATCCAGCTGATTCTTACGCCGGAATAGAAAGGGTTAAACACACATTTACGGGAGTTTATCTAATGCCAGACGGTGTGTACTTTTGAGTTTGTTACTCACAGATGCATGTACTTTTGAGTTTGTTACTCACAGATGCATGTTACATGTTACATGTTACACAGATTCATGTGAAAACTGCTCCAGACGCTGCAGTGTCTGGGAAAAATAGACTTCTTATGGATTCTTTCCGCAGACCTGCTCCTCGCCTGAAGCCACGCCCACAGAGGTGACCAAAACTGACATTTTTAAATGTTTCTGGAGAGTAAATCAATGAAAATATAGTCAGGCTAATGGTTAGCATAAGCGACGCACATTTATTCAATTACTCCAAATGGGGAATTGGTCCCTCCCCCTCTGTTTGGAGCAGCACCTGACAGCAGAAGCAGTGCACCATGGGAAGGGTAGTCTGCAGTGACTTGAACATGAACAGCACCTCAAATGTAAAACTTTAGACTAACTCTGTGGCTATGACACGATTGTGTTGGACTCTTGGATCTGATTGGCTGACACCTGCAGGTGCAGTATCCGGATACGCCCAGAAACTTCCTCATTCTTCATTCTTCTGTTCAGACAGTGGCTCCTGCAGAGACGAGCACAAGAAGAGCACATGACATGTCTATAACCCTAAGAATAAAGAAACACATTTATAACACGGACTCAAAAACCCAAGTGTAGAAGAACAAAGTGTCATGAGATCCTACGGGTTGAAATAAAAACTACTAGACAAGTATAAAGCAGCCGTCTTAAATCTGCTCGTAAAAGCCACAGGCGGGCCCTGTTTTCTCAGGTCAGGAGCTGTTGCACTCACTTTGTACTTAAGGTTAGAATGGAAGGATTAGGGTTACTGTATATGCTGTTATTATGACTGTATATGCCGTTATTATGACTGTATATGCCGTTATTATGACTGTTTATGCTGTTATTATGACTGTTTATGCTGTTATTATGACTGTTTATGCTGTTATTATGACTGTATATGCTGTTATTATGACTGTATATGCTGTTATTATGACTGTTTATGCTGTTATTATGACTGTATATGCTGTTATTATGACTGTATATGCTGTTATTATGACTGTATATGCTGTTATTATGACGGTTTATGCTGTTATTATGACTGTATGTGCTGTTATTATGACTGCATATGCTGTTATTATGACTGTATTTATGACTGTATATGCTGTTATTATGACTGTATGTGCTGTTATGACTGTATGTGCTGTTATGACTGTATGTGCTGTTATTATGACTGTAGGTGCTGTTATGACAGTATGTGCTGTTATGACTGTATGTGCTGTTATTATGACAGTATGTGCTGTTATGACTGTATGTGCTGTTATTATGACTGTAGGTGCTGTTATGACAGTATGTGCTGTTATGACTGTATGTGCTGTTATTATGACTGTATATGCTGTTATTATGACTGTATATGCTGTTATGTCTGTATATGCTGTGATAATGACTATATATGCTGTGATAATGACCATATATGCTGTTATTATGACTGTATATGCTGTTATGACTGTATATGCTGTTATTATGACTGTATATGCTGTTATGACTGTATATGCTGTTATTATGACTGTATATGCTGTTATGTCTGTATATGCTGTGATAATGACTATACATGCTGTGATAATGACCATATATGCTGTTATTATGACTGTATATGCTGTTATTATGACTGTATATGCTGTTATTATGACTGTATATGCTGTTATGTCTGTATATGCTGTGATAATGACTATATATGCTGTTATTATGACTGTATATGCTGTTATGACTGTATATGCTGTTATTATGACTGTATATGCTGTTATGACTGTATATGCTGTTATTATGACTGTATATGCTGTTATGTCTGTATATGCTGTGATAATGACTATACATGCTGTGATAATGACCATATATGCTGTTATTATGACTGTATATGCTGTTATGACTGTATATGCTGTTATTATGACTGTATATGCTGTTATGACTGTATATGCTGTTATTATGACTGTATATGCTGTTATGTCTGTATATGCTGTGATAATGACTATACATGCTGTGATAATGACCATATATGCTGTTATTATGACTGTATATGCTGTTATTATGACTGTATATGCTGTTATGAGTGCATATGCTGTTATTATGACTGTATATGCTGTTATAATAATAATAATAATAATAACTTTTATTTATATAGCGCTTTTCAGTGACCCAAAGACGCTGAACATAATAAAAAAAAGGGGGGGGTATTTACAGACAGGGGGGACAACACGTACAGAACACATTAATATACAGATAAAATGAACAAGACAGAAGAAGTAGAGAGAAAAAGATGGGGATGTAACAGGGGGTAGAAGTGTAGGCAATGGGGTAGAGGAGGCTAGGGGTAGGGGAGGTCATAGGCTTGGGTGAAGAGGTATGTTTTTAGGCGGGATTTGAATGTTGTGAGTGAGGGAGAGTGGCGGACAGGTTGGGGGAGGGAGTTCCAGAGTCGGGGTGCTGTTCGGGAGAATGCTCTGTCGCCAAAAGTTTTGAGTCGGGATGTTGGTGCAGTCAGGGTGAGAGAGGAGGAGGATCGGAGAGCTCGGGTGGGGCGGTGGGGGATGAGGAGGTCAGACAGGTAGGGGGGGGCAAGGTGGTGAAGAGCTTTGAAGGTGAGGAGGAGTATTTTAAAGTTTATGCGCTGCTTGATGGGGAGCCAGTGGAGAGAGCGGAGAACGGGAGTGATGTGATCACGGGACCGGGTGTGGGTGAGGAGGCGGGTGTGGGTGAGGAGGCGGGCAGCGGAGTTTTGGACCATTTGGAGTCTATGGAGGGAATGGGAGGAGATGCCAGTGAGGAGGGAGTTGCAGTAGTCAAGGCGGGAGGAGATGAAGGCATGGATGAGGGATTCAGCAGCGGGGAGGGTGAGGCAGTGTCGGATTTTGGCGATGCGGCGGAGGTGGAAGTATGAGGTCTTGACAATGTGGCTGACATGGGGAGTGAAGGAGAGGGTGGGGTCCATGATGACACCGAGATTGCGTACCAGGGTAGAGGGGGTGATGGTCGAGGTGTCGATGCTGAGTGAAAAGGGACCAGTTTTATTGAGAGTGGATTTGGTGCAAATGAGGAGGAGCTCTGTTTTGTCACTGTTCAGTTTGAGGAAGTTGAGCGTGAGCCATGATTTTATTGTAGAGATGCAGGTTTCAATCTGGCTGAGGGGAGGGTTTTGGGTGGATTTGGTGGTGAGGTATATCTGGGTGTCATCAGCGTAGCAGTGAAAGTCCAGGTTGAGTTGGCGGAGGATGTGACCAAGGGGGAAGATGTAGCAGATGAAGAGGAGGGGGCCGAGGACTGAGCCCTGGGGGATCCCTGCGTTACTGGGGAGAATATGTCTGCTATGCTGTGATAATGACTATATATGCTGTTATTATGACTGTATATGCTGTTATGACTGTATATGCTGTTATTATGACTGTATATGCTGTTATTATGACTGTATATGCTGTTATTATGACTGTATATGCTGTTATTATGACTGTATATGCTGTTATTATGACTGTATATGCTGTTATTATGACTGTATATGATGTTATGTCTGTATATTATTATTATTATTATCCTGCTTCCGAAGAGTGCACACGCTTTTTTGCTCGCTCCGCTTGCTATCGCTGCTTTCCTTATTTATTTTGCTTTTTAATCAGTTTTTGTCTTCCAAACATTTTTGCTTTAGACTTTTTCAAGTAAACCAAGGATTTTAAGAACATTTTTCCAGTTTTAACGACATATCTGACGCCAGCGACATGTCCGGGAGAAGAAGGGAGAAAGACTGTGAACGCTGTCGGAAATATCAACAAGAAATTAATGAGCTGAAAACACGGATATTTGTTTTGGAATCTGAAAAAGTTCTTCACGATACCATTCCTGTGTCAACCGACGGTAAGAAGAGCACACTTTTTACAAGAAAAACTGCTACTTTCAACCTAAACCGCAGTGACTCTGTGTCGTTTCCAAAACTGTCTAAAAACCAGAAAGACCAGGCTGTTTCTTGGAACAAACTTGGAGCAAAGCCTAAACGATACAAAGATAACGTGAAGTCACCTAAAATACAGCTCACCAACAGATTTTTACCACTTTCAGAGATGGAATTAAATGAAAAAAGGAAAGATGACGTGGCCAAAATACAGCGAGGAGGATCTGTGCCAGGAGCCAAGGTCACGCAGATTGTTTTAGTTGGGGACGGCGCGATAAGTCACGTGACGCATGAAAAGATAAACACACATTCTTTTCCAAGCGCCACTGTTTCTGAGCTAACGTCACTCCTTCCAAATATTATGGCTAAGCATGGAGGAGCTAAACAGCTGATTGTGCACGTGGGTGCAGTGGACATGCGGCGGGAACAGACTGAAGTTTTGAAAAAAGACTTCTTGAAGTTATTCGACGTGCTTGATAAAATGGAAATCAAAACATTCATAAGTGGACCTCTTCCAAACATCGACAGGAGGATAAACAAGTTTAGCCGGCTTCTTCAGCTGAACACATGGCTGTCCAAAGAGTGTTCCCCGAGAGGACTACACTACATTGAGAACTTCTATCTATTCTGGAAACGAGAGGACCTGTTTAAGAGAAATGGCCCCCACCTATGCAGAGGTGGAGTGAGGGTGCTGACAGAGAACCTGCTCCACGCTCTGAGGCATTGGACTGGGCCTGGACAGGGTCCTGAGCAGATAGTTAGAGAAGAGAGGAATGAGAGAAGAATTCCTGCTCCATCAGCCAGAGACCGAGCCAATGTTTCAGCATCAAAAGCACCACAACCTCAGCCTCCACCAAAGGATTCATCAGCAGCTGCTCCACCACCACCAGCAAAGGATTCAGCTCCAGCTGCTCCACATTCACCTCCACCGCCTCCAGCAAAGGAACAATCTTCAAAGGCCTTGGACCCATCTGTGACAAGCCCAACAACATCCCTGTCATCGCCCCTGCCTTCACACCAGCCCTGGGTTCCCCCTGCAACATCTACTCCCACTAAAGATTCATCATTCTCCTTCTCATCTCCACTCTCACCCATGGGCTTTCCAGCCATTTTGAAAGTCTGATCAAATCAGGCATTAAGATGGCTCCACTCACGCCCAATATAGCAAGGGCTATGTCAGTACCGACTACACCAACAAAAGCCCCACCACCCATCCCCCCTCGCCTCTCACCTGGTATCTCCCATAGCTAGGATGCACTGGGTCTCAGCGTTGCCGGGACTTATTGTCACATTAAAAATCAAACCAACCCGGGGCCCTATGTAAAAAGAGCCCCCCCTAGTGCTATTTCTGTAGTCACATCATCACAGAGATGGAAAAACAAAATGCGAGTCAGGCCCAATCTGAGAAATGTGATTCATATTCCCTGTGAAAAGATAAAGCCCAGTCCCACTGAAACTAGTCTGAAACTTGCTGTGCTAAATGTCAGATCCTTATGTAACAAATCTCTCTTAATTAATAATTTTATTTCTTCTTATAATCTTGATTTTATGTTTTTAACTGAAACATGGCTTGACAAAAACACAGGAAATGTAGTTCTGATAGAATCTGCTCCACCCAACTTTAAGTTTGAATCTGAAACACGAGAAAACAAAAAAGGGGGTGGAGTCTGTGCTGTCTTTAGAGATGAAATAATTACCCGCAGGTTGTCTTTTGGGGTGTTTTCATCATTTGAGTATGTATCCTTTAAAATGGAGCTAAAACGGTCTCCATCCATTCTCTTCATTGTTTTATACAAGCCTCCCCAGCACTGCCAACGTTGTATTGATGATTTTACTGAGATGCTTTCAGTCATATGCACAGACTTTGATGGTTTGGTCATTACAGGTGATTTCAATGTGCATGTTTATAATATTTGTGACAGAAACGCTAAACAGCTTGATGCTGTCCTTGAAACCTTCAGTCTTACTCAGCATGTGAGAGGCCCCACCCACAGCAAAGGACACACTCTAGATCTCATAATTACAAAGGGGGTAAATATTTCAAATGTTAATGTGATCAATGTTGCTCTGTCTGATCATTTCTGTGTCTTCTTTGACCTGTCTGTTTCTCCCAAACCTCCGGTTGGTCCTGCAGTTGTTCAGAGGAGACACATAAGTGATGGCACAGGTGCACTGTTTATGGAAATGATAAACTTTGAAAATGTCTCATGTTCTAATGTAAATGATTTGTTGAACTCTGTTACATCTAGTGTTTTGAATGTTCTGGACACCATCGCCCCTATAAAGGCTAAAATGGTTAAAAATAAGCAGAAGGCGCCGTGGAGAAATGATGATTCGGTCAGGGCACAGAAAAGGGAGTGCCGCAGGGCCGAACGGAAATGGCGCAAGTCAAAGCTCCAGGTTCAAAAAGAGATTTACAAAGAAAAGCTGAACATGTACAACCTAATCTTATGTAGAACTAGGGAAAGATATTTTTCTGAAATAATTGGAACCTGCAGTAACAACTCGCGTGTCCTGTTTGCCACAGTAAACAGATTAACAAACCCTCCAGTTCAGCTGCCGTTAGAACTCATTTCCACATCCAAGTGTAATGAGTTTGCATTATTCTTTAATGACAAAGTTCAGGGCATTAAAAATGCTATAAATCCCACAATGCAAAAAATTACCCTAAAACCACCAAGACACTTAGAGCTAACTCACTTTGCACCAGTAACTGACAAAACTGTCCATGAGATCATCACCAGTCTGAGTTCATCTACATGCTGCCTTGATGTGTTACCCACCAAATTTCTAAAGTTTGTGCTGAACAGTTTGTTAGCACCATTCACTCACATAGTTAACATGTCGCTTCAATCTGGAACATTCCCAATGTCTTTGAAAACTGCGGTCATAAAGCCTCTCCTAAAGAAGAGCAGTCTTGATGCCGCAGTACTGAGTCATTACCGGCCCATATCTAATTTGCCATTTTGGGGCAAAGTCCTTGAAAAGGTTGTTTACCAACAGCTCACAGATTTCCTCTTAATAAACAACTCATTTGATGTTTTTCAGTCAGGTTTTAGACCTCATCACAGCACTGAGACTGCTCTTGACATCCGCCTGAACACTGACACGGGCAAAGCCTCAGTCTTAATTCTGTTCGATCTGAGTGCTGCTTTTGACACTGTCGATCATGGGATCCTCTTACAGAGACTAGAGGACTGGGTGGGCATCACTGGCCCCGCCCTAAACTGGTTAAGGTCCTATCTGGAAGACAGGAAGTACTTTGTTGAAATTGGTAGCTTTGTCTCAGACCACATGACCCTGACCTGTGGAGTGCCCCAAGGGTCAGTCCTGGGTCCCCTTCTGTTCAACCTCTACATGCTGCCGTTGGGTCAGTTGATACGCAGTGAAAATGTGTCCTATCACAATTATGCAGACGACACTCAGATCTATGTTTCACTATCGGCAGGTGACTATGGACCAGTAGATTCACTCTGTCACTGCATCCAACAGATCAGTTTGTGGATGCAAAACAACTTTCTCCAGCTGAACTCAGACAAGACTGAAATAATCGTTTTTGGCCCACAGAAACAAAGAGAAAGTGTTAGCGGTCACCTCCAGAGTCTCGCTCTAAAACCTACAAACCAAATTAGAAATCTGGGGGTAATAATGGACTCAGACTTTAACTTTAATAGCCACGTCAAATCAATAACATCAGCAGCTTTTTACCATCTAAAAAACATTGCCAAAATCAACAATATACTGTCAAAACCAGATTTAGAGAGACTTATCCACGCGTTTGTCTCCAGTAGATTAGACTACTGTAACGGCCTGCTCACTGGTCTCTCCAAACGAGCTGTTAAACAGCTGCAGTACATCCAGAACGCTGCTGCTCGGGTCCTGACCAGAACCAGGAAGTATGATCACATTAGTCCTGTTCTCAGGTCTCTGCACTGGCTCCTGTGGCTCAGAGAATAGACTTTAAAGCAGCTCTGCTTGTGTACAAGTCTCTCCATGGCCTAGCACCAAAGTACATCTTGGATATGTTAGTTCCATATGAACCATCTCGGACTCTGAGGACCTCAGGGACCGGCCTCCTGCTGGTGCCAGAGTCAGGACAAAACATGGGGAATCTGCGTTTCAGTTTTATGCAGCTAAAATCTGGAACAGTCTAACTGAAGATGTGAGACAGGCTTCTACTCTGACAATGTTCAAATCTAAGCTAAAAACAGTTTTGTTTAGCTGCGCATATGACTGAAAGGATTTTTTCTTTGCACTCTTCTCTTTTGTTTGTGATTTCATTAGTTTAGAAAATCAGTTGGATTGATAATTTTTAATTTAGTTAATTTTATTGTAGTTAATTTTTATCTTTGCACTCTTCTCTTTTGTTTGTGATTTTATTAGTTTAGAAAATCAGTTGGATTGATAATTTTTAATTTAGTTAATTTTATTGTATTTCTGTAATTTCTTTGTGATTTGAATGCATTTTTCCTGCTGTGTGAAGCACTTTGAATTGCCTTGTGTATGAAATGTGCTCTACAAATAAACTTGCCTTGCCTTATTATGACTGTATTTATGACTGTATATGCTGCTATTATGACTGTATTTATGACTGTATATGCTGTTATTATGACTGTATATGCTGTTATTATGACTGTATATACTGTTATTATGACTGCATATGCTGTTATTATGACTGTATATGCTGTTATGACTATTTGCTGTTATTATGACTCCATATGCTGTTATGACTGTATGTGCTGTTATTATGACTGTATGTGCTGTTATTATGACTGTATGTGCTGTTATGACTGTATATGCTGTTTTTATGACTGTATATGCTGTTATGACTATATGCTGTAATGACTATATGCTGTTATGACTATATGCTGTTATTATGACTATGCTGTTATTATTACTGTATATGCTGTTATGACTATATGCTGTAATGACTATATGCTGTTATTATGACTATATGCTGTTATTATGACTATGCTGTTATTATTACTGTATATGCTGTTGTTATGACTGTAACGTTGTTATGACTGTATATGCTGTTATTACTGTTTGTTGTTATTATGACTGTATATGCTGTTATTATGACTGTATATGCTGTTATCATGACTGTATTTATGACTGTATATGCTGTTATTATTACTGTTTATGTTGTTATTTTGACTATATGCTGTTATTATGACTATGCTGTTATTATGACTGTATATGCTGTTATTATGACTGTATATGCTGTTATTGTGACTTAGTAGAAAAAGCTTCAGTTGTAGTCATCTGGACTCAGTTTGAAAAATAGACGTTTCGACTCTCATCCAAGAGTCATTGTCAATAAAAGAATTTAGATCGAGAACTCCGATATTAATACTGTTCTGTGGTAAGACCCACCCATTGGGAGGAGCCTTCCTGAAGTAGAAAGAGTTGTTTGTTTCAACAGAAACTCCCCCCTTGTATCTACCGAGCTAGCCTATGGAACACGCCTGGACGAATGAGGGATTACACCGACATGTTATTGTGACTGTATATGCTGTTATGACTATTTGCTGTTATTATGACTGTATGTGCTGTTATTATGACTGTATGTGCTGTTATTATGACTGTATATGCTGTTATGTCTGTATATGCTGTTATTATGACTGTATATGCTGTTATGTCTGTATATGCTGTGATAATGACTATATATGCTGTGATAATGACTGTATATGCTGTTATTATGACTGTATATGCTGTTATGACTGTATATGCTGTTATTATGACTGTATATGCTGTTATTATGACTGTATATGCCGTTATGACTATTTGCTGTTATTATGACTGCATGAGCTGTTATGACTGTATATGCTGTTATTATGACTGTATATGCTGTGATAATGACTATATATGCTGTGATAATGACTATATATACTGTTATTATGACTGTATATGCTGTTATTATGACTATATATGCTGTTATGACTGTATATGCTGTTATTATGACTGTATTTATGACTGTATATGCTGTTATGACTGTATTTATGACTGTATATACTGTTATGACTGTATATGGTGTTATTATGACTGTATATGCTGTTATTATGACTGTATATGGTGTTATTATGACTGTATATGCTGTTATTATGACTGTATATGCTGTTATTATGACTGTATATGGTGTTATTATGACTGTATATGCTGTTATTATGACTGTATATGCTGTTATTATGACTGTATATGCTGTTATGACTATTTGCTGTTATTATGACTGTATGTGCTGTTATTATGACTGTGTATGCTGTTTTTATGACTGTATATGCTGTTATGACTATATGCTGTTATGACTATATGGTGTTATTATGACTATGCTGTTATTATGACTGTATATGCTGTTATTATGACTATATGCTGTTATTATGACTGTATATGGTGTTATTATGACTGTATATGCTGTTATTATGACTGTATATGCCGTTATGACTATTTGCTGTTATTATGACTGCATAAGCTGTTATGACTGTATATGCTGTTATTATGACTGTATATGCTGTTATTATGACTGTATATGGTGTTATTATGACTGTATATGCTGTTATTATTACTGTATATGCTGTTATGACTGTATATGCTGTAATGACTATGCTGTTATTATGACTATGCTGTTATTATTACTGTATATGCTGTTGTTATGACTGTAAAGTTGTTATGACTGTATATGCTGTTATTATTACTGTTTGTTGTTATTATGACTGTATATGCTGTTATGACTGTATATGCTGTTATCATGACTGTATTTATGACTGTATATGCTGTTATTATTACTGTTTATGTTGTTATTTTGACTATATGCTGTTATGACTATGCTGTTATTATGACTGTATATGCTGTTATTATGACTGTATATGCTGTTATTATGACTGTATATGCTGTTATTGTGACTGTATATGCTGTTATGACTATTTGCTGTTATGACTATTTGCTGTTATTATGACTGTATGTGCTGTTATTATGACTGTATGTGCTGTTATTATGACTGTATATGCTGTTATGTCTGTATATGCTGTTATTATGACTGTATATGCTGTTATGTCTGTATATGCTGTGATAATGACTATATATGCTGTTATTATGACTGTATATGCTGTTATTATGACTGTATTTATGACTGTATATGGTGTTATTATGACTGTATATGCTGTTATTATGACTGTATATGGTGTTATTATGACTGTATATGCTGTTATTATGACTGTATATGCTGTTATGACTATTTGCTGTTATTATGACTGTATGTGCTGTTATTATGACTGTATGTGCTGTTTTTATGACTGTATATGCTGCTATGACTATATGCTGTTATGACTATATGGTGTTATTATGACTATGCTGTTATTATTACTGTATATGGTGTTATTATGACTGTATATGCTGTTATGACTGTATATGCTGTTATGACTGTATATGCCGTTATGACTATATGCTGTTATTATGACTGCATAAGCTGTTATGACTGTATATGCTGTTATTATGACTGTATATGCTGTTATTATGACTGTATATGGTGTTATTATGACTGTATATGCTGTTATTATTACTGTATATGCTGTAATGACTATGCTGTTATTATGACTATGCTGTTATTATGACTGTATATGCTGTTATTATGACTATATGCTGTTATTATGACTATGCTGTTATTATGACTGTATATGCTGTTATTATGACTGTATATGCTGTTATTATGACTGTATATGCTGTTATTGTGACTGTATATGCTGTTATGACTATTTGCTGTTATTATGACTGTATGTGCTGTTATTATGACTGTATATGCTGTTATGTCTGTATATGCTGTTATTATGACTGTATATGCTGTTATGTCTGTATATGCTGTGATAATGACTATATATGCTGTGATAATGACTATAAATGCTGTTATGACTGTATATGCTGTTATGACTGTATATGCTGTTATTATGACTGTATATGCTGTTATTATGACTGTATATGCTGTTATGTCTGTATATGCTGTGATAATGACTATATATGCTGTGATAATGACTATAAATGCTGTTATGACTGTATATGCTGTTATGACTGTATATGCTGTTATTATGACTGTATATGCTGTTATTATGACTGTATATGCTGTTATGACTATATATGCTGTTATGACTGTATATGCTGTTATGACTGTATTTATGACTGTATATGCTGTTATTATGACTGTATTTATGACTGTATATGCTGTTATTATGACTGTATATGGTGTTATTATGACTGTATATGCTGTTATTATGACTGTATATGCTGTTATTATGACTGTATATGGTGTTATTATGACTGTATATGGTGTTATTATGACTGTATATGCTGTTATGACTGTATATGCTGTTATTATGACTGTATATGCCGTTATGACTATATGCTGTTATTATGACTGCATAAGCTGTTATGACTGTATATGCTGTTATTATGACTGTATATGCTGTTATTATGACTGTATATGCTGTTATTATTACTGTATATGCTGTAATGACTATGCTGTTATTATGACTATGCTGTTATTATGACTGTATATGCTGTTATTATGACTATATGCTGTTATTATGACTATGCTGTTATTATGACTGTATATGCTGTTATTATGACTGTATATGCTGTTATTATGACTGTATATGCTGTTATTGTGACTGTATATGCTGTTATGACTATTTGCTGTTATTATGACTGTATGTGCTGTTATTATGACTGTATGTGCTGTTATTATGACTGTATATGCTGTTATGTCTGTATATGCTGTTATTATGACTGTATATGCTGTTATGTCTGTATATGCTGTGATAATGACTATATATGCTGTGATAATGACTATATATGCTGTTATGACTGTATATGCTGTTATGACTGTATATGCTGTTATTATGACTGTATTTATGACTGTATATGCTGTTATTATGACTGTATTTATGACTGTATATGCTTTTATTATGACTGTATATGCTGTTATGACTATTTGCTGTTATTATGGCTGTATGTGCTGTTATGACTGTATATGCTGTTTTTATGACTGTATATGCTGTTATGACTATATGCTGTTATTATGACTATGCTGTTATTATGACTGTATATGCTGTTATTATGACTATATGCTGTTATGACTATATGCTGTTATTATGACTATGCTGTTATTATGACTGTCTATGGTGTTATTATGACTGTATATGGTGTTATTATGACTGTATATGCCGTTATGACTATTTGCTGTTATTATGACTGCATATGCTGTTATGACAGTGTATGCCATATGCTGTTATTATGACTATGTGCTGTATTTATGACTGTATATGCTGTTATTATGACTGTATTTATGACTGTATATGCTTTTATTATGACTGTATATGGTGTTATTATGACTGTATATGCTGTTATTATGACTGTATATGCTGTTATGACTATTTGCTGTTATTATGACTATGTGCTGTTATTATGACTGTATGTGCTGTTATTATGACTGTATATGCTGTTTTTATGACTGTATATGCTGTTATGACTATATGCTGTTATGACTATATGGTGTTATTATGACTATGCTGTTATTATGACTGTATATACTGTTATGACTATATGCTGTTATTATGTCTATGCTGTTATTATTACTGTATATGCTGTTGTTATGACTGTATGTGCTGTTTTTATGACTGTATATGCTGTTATGACTATATGCTGTTGTGACTATATGCTGTTATTATGACTATGCTGTTATTATGACTGTATATGCTGTTATTATGACTATATGCTGTTATTATGACTATGCTGTTATTATTACTGTATATGCTGTTATGACTGTAAAGTTGTTATGACTGTATATGCTGTTATTATTACTGTTTGTTGTTATTATGACTGTATATGCTGTTATTATGACTGTGTATGCTGTTATCATGACTGTATTTATGACTGTATATGCTGTTATTATTACTGTTTATGTTGTTATTTTGACTATATGCTGTTATTATGACTATGCTGTTATTATGACTGTATATGCTGTTATTGTGACTGTATATGCTGTTATCATGACTGTATATGCTGTTATGACTATTTGCTGTTATTATGACTGTATGTGCTGTTATTATGACTGTATGTGCTGTTATTATGACTGTATATGCTGTTATGACTATTTGCTGTTATTATGACTGTATGCTGTTATTATGACTATGCTGTTATTACTATATATGCTGTTGTTATGACTGTAAAGTTGTTATGACTGTATATGCTGTTATTATTACTGTTTGTTGTTATTATGACTGTATATGCTGTTATTATTACTGTTTATGTTGTTATTTTGACTATATGCTGTTATTATGACTATGCTGTTATTATGACTGTATATGCTGTTATTATGACTGTATATGCTGTTGTTATGACTGTATATGCTGTTTTTATGACTGTATATGCTGTTATGACTATATGCTGTTATTATGACTATGCTGTTATTATGACTGTATATGCTGTTATTATGACTATATGCTGTTATTATGACTATGCTGTTATTATGACTATGCTGTTATTATGACTGTATATGCTGTTATTATGACTGTATATGCCGTTATGACTATTTGCTGTTATTATGACTGCATATGCTGTTATGACAGTGTATGCCATATGCTGTTATTATGACTATGTGCTGTTATTATGACTGTATGTGCTGTTTTTATGACTGTATATGCTGTTATGACTATATGCTGTTATGACTATATGGTGTTATTATGACTATGCTGTTATTATGACTGTATATGCTGTTATTATGACTATGCTGTTATTATTACTGTATATGCTGTTATGACTGTAAAGTTGTTATGACTGTATATGCTGTTATTATTACTGTTTGTTGTTATTATGACTGTATATGCTGTTATTATGACTGTGTATGCTGTTATCATGACTGTATTTATGACTGTATATGCTGTTATTATTACTGTTTATGTTGTTATTTTGACTATATGCTGTTATTATGACTATGCTGTTATTATGACTGTATATGCTGTTATTGTGACTGTATATGCTGTTATTATGACTGTATATG
Source organism: Eucyclogobius newberryi (assembly GCF_026437365.1). NCBI lineage: Eukaryota > Metazoa > Chordata > Actinopteri > Gobiiformes > Gobiidae > Eucyclogobius > Eucyclogobius newberryi. The sequence continues at coordinate 42,493,672 of NW_027315945.1, forward strand.
CTGTTATGACTATTTGCTGTTATTATGACTGTATATGCTGTTATTATGACTGTATGTGCTGTTTTTATGACTGTATATGCTGTTATCATGACTGTATTTATGACTGTATATGCTGTTATTATTACTGTTTATGTTGTTATTTTGACTATATGCTGTTATTATGACTATGCTGTTATTATGACTGTATATGCTGTTATTGTGACTGTATATGCTGTTATTATGACTGTATATGCTGTTATGACTATTTGCTGTTATTATGACTGTATATGCTGTTATTATGACTGTATGTGCTGTTATTATGACTATGCTGTTATTACTATATATGCTGTTATGACTGTAAAGTTGTTATGACTGTATATGCTGTTATTATTACTGTTTGTTGTTATTATGACTGTATATGCTGTTATTATTACTGTTTATGTTGTTATTTTGACTATATGCTGTTATTATGACTATGCTGTTATTATGACTGTATATGCTGTTATTATGACTGTATATGCTGTTGTTATGACTGTATATGCTGTTATTATTAGGCCCGAGTGCCACAAGCTGGCGAGAGGCCTATTAGTCCTGTAAGGCCGTGCGAAGCGCTCGCCCACTCCCAAACACTCACTAACGCACTCCTCCACTCATGCACGCCCCGTGCATACTAATTCATAGTAGGAAAATGGAACATTACCGTTGTAAACGGGCGAAGCCCGTGCAAAAGTGCGCACTAAACGAGCACTTTACATTGGGATGACGAAATAAAGCACTCATTTGTGCTAAGCAGCTCACGGATATGTTCCCCATCTCTTGCATGTTCCGTTCATATAAGCATGTAATGCAAAAATGTAACATTATTACTGTATAGAGGGCCAAAAACACAAAGTGGGCGGAGCCCACTCAAAATTAACGAAAGTACCCATCAGTGACCAGGGACCCACACCATGAGGTAGGAAAGCGAGAGTGCTTTCCGAAAATGTATAGTTTATGATATTTGAATAATGGGAAACATTGTTTTGGCATCGGAATATTATTCTTCTTCTTTCTTCTTCTCGGGACCAACCCCCCTATTTTTCACCCAGTGACATTGACGAAAAGTCAAAAAAATTTGCACACCTCTAAAAATCGTGCCTCTCTACATTCTGGTGATTTCCCTTTTCTAAAATAAAAAAAATTGGCGCGTCAGCGCCCCCAAATGTACCAAAAATGCATTGAGAGATAGATATGACCCAAAAGAAATCTGATCGTCGAATCATGAAATTTGGCGCAGAGGTAGATGTGACAAGAGAAGTAAAAAATATTATTTCGGCAACGCCGTCCGCCCAACCAAATGTCGGCCATATTGCTTCAAAAATGGCTAAGCATGACTCTGGAGTTTTTCCAAACGTGGTACTTTTATGAACTCCTCCCAGGGCGTTGGCCCTAAAAAGCTGAAATTTGGTGAAAATGCTACTGAGGAGTGGGACATCAAAAGTTATTCAAATGACATTGACCCTGTCACGGTCTCTGTGCGGCGAAGCAGAAAACTGTAGCTAGAATTTCAGAAATCTCCCAAATTTAACATTTCTGCCGTTTGCGCAGATAAAGTCTGAATTGCGTCAAATTAGAATCAGTTGTTAAACTCTTTGCCCTAAACCTACTTGAAGTGAAATATATATGGATATATATATATATAATATATAGATTTTATATGGAGGTTAAATGTTTAGTTTTGCGAAATTATATGAAATTTGACTCAATTTTGGCCCCATCAAAAAAGTCAATGAGACTCATGTCATAATTGTTATGGCGTTGCCGTAGCGATGACCAAAACCTTCCATGTTATTCCAATGGGGAAATCGCCAGAACTTGTTTACACTTTAGACTTTCACAAACTCCTCCCAGGGCGTTAGCCCTATTAACCTGAAATTTGGTGAGACTCATCTTCAGGGGTGGACCATCAAAAGTTATCCACATTTTTATTCAAAGAGTCACGGTGTCTGTGTGGCAAAGCCGCACATTTTGCCAAGAATTCAAAATAAAATTGCTTTCTGATGGTAAAACAAAGGGGAGAAGATGTGACAGCGTCACAGATTCAGCAGTAGGCGTAATAAAAGGACAATTGGGGCGCGTTAGCGCCCCAAAAGTGTGGCCGATCATTGCCGCTTGCGGCTATATTTACTGTTTGTTGTTATTATGGCTGTATATGCTGTTATTATGACTGTATATGGTGTTATTATTACTCTTTATGTTGTTATTATTACTGTATATGCTGTTATTATGACTATATGCTGTTAATATGACTGTATTATGCCGTTATTATGATTGTATATGCTGTTATTATTTATAATGTTGTAAATACTTTGCTTTTCCTGTCTTAATGATCACAGCAGCTCCAGCAGCCGAAGCACGGACTGATCCAAACAAACATAAACCTGTGGAACTTGAGCACCACTGACAGGTGATGGGGTCAGTCACCTGTCTGATGTGCACCACAGGACACGCTGTAAGTGGTGTTAGGGTCAGTCACCTGTCTGATGTGCACCACAGGACACGCTGTAAGCGTTCAGGGTCAGTCACCTGTCTGATGTGCACCACAGGACACGCTGTAAGTGGTGTTAGGGTCAGTCACCTGTCTGATGTGCACCACAGGACACGCTGTAAGTGGGTCAGTCACCTGTCTGATGTGCACCACAGGACACGCTGTAAGTGGGTCAGTCACCTGTCTGATGTGCACCACAGGACACGCTGTAAGTGGGTCAGTCACCTGCCTGATGTGCACCACAGGACACGCTGTAAGTGGGTCAGTCACCTGCCTGATGTGCACCACAGGACACGCTGTAAGTGGGTCAGTCACCTGCCTGATGTGCACCACAGGACACGCTGTAAGTGGGTCAGGGTCAGTCACCTGTCTGATGTGCACCACAGGACACGCTGTAAGTGGGTCAGGGTCAGTCACCTGTCTGATGTGCACCACAGGACACGCTGTAAGTGGTGTTAGGGTCAGTCACCTGTCTGATGTGCACCACAGGACACGCTGTAAGTGGTGTCAGGGTCAGTCACCTGTCTGATGTGCACCACAGGACACGCTGTAAGTGGTTAGGGTCAGTCACCTGTCTGATGTGCACCACAGGACACGCTGTAAGTGGGTCAGTCACCTGTCTGATGTGCACCACAGGACACGCTGTAAGTGGTGTTAGGGTCAGTCACCTGTCTGATGTGCACCACAGGACACGCTGTAAGTGGTGTTAGGGTCAGTCACCTGTCTGATGTGCACCACAGGACACGCTGTAAGTGGTGTTAGGGTCAGTCACCTGTCTGATGTGCACCACAGGACACGCTGTAAGTCGTCCACAGAGAGACGATCATCAAGAACGAGGTCAGGAACCCAAACACCTGCAATAAAAACAGGAAGTAAGAACATCTGCCAAACATACACAGAAAAAGCTAATGCTGCTATACTAGCATTGTTACACTAGCATTGTTATACTAGCATTGTTATACTAGCATTGTTACACTAGCATTGTTACACTAGCATTGTTACACTAGCATTGTTACACTAGCATTGTTACACTAGCATTGTTACACTAGCATTGTTGGGATGCTACTAAATACAAGCGCCGCTAACATGTTCAGAAAGCGCTGCTAACATGTTCAGAATACTCATTTAGAGCAGATATTTCTGGTGCATTTCCTCTTTTATTTGGAGCTGTTCAGATACTTTCTGATCATATAAACGAGTGTGACTTTACCTTCTCTAAGGCCGCAGTTATTTTATTACTTGGTTTACGGCTTTTTAAATGAAATATATTGAATAGGCGGACGAAATACAAATATAAATATAATATAAATATATTTTGTATTATATATATTATAATAATTCAAGGAAATATGGCGACAGGCAGAAAAAATATAAATGTCAAAGGACATATTCGATGAATTTGGCACCGAAGTCTCTGAGTACGAACAGAGGAGTCCAGAGGCTTCATCACTTTGGAGAGTCCACAGGCTTCATCACTTTAGAGGAGTCCACAGGCTTCATCACTTTAGAGGAGTCCACAGGCTTCATCACTTTAGAGGAGTCCACAGGCTTCATCACTTTGGAGGAGTCCAGAGGCTTCATCACTTTAGAGGAGTCCACAGGCTTCATCACTTTAGAGGAGTCCACAGGCTTCATCACTTTGGAGAGTCCAGAGGCTTCATCACTTTGGAGGAGTCCAGAGGCTTCATCACTTTGGAGGAGTCCACAGGCTTCATCACTTTAGAGGAGTCCACAGGCTTCATCACTTTGGAGGAGTCCAGAGGCTTCATCACTTTGGAGAGTCCAGAGGCTTCATCACTTTGGAGGAGTCCAGAGGCTTCATCACTTTGGAGAGTCCAGAGGCTTCATCACTTTGGAGAGTCCAGAGGCTTCATCACTTTGGAGGAGTCCAGAGGCTTCATCACTTTGGAGAGTCCAGAGGCTTCATCACTTTGGAGGAGTCCAGAGGCTTCATCACTTTGGAGAGTCCAGAGGCTTCATCACTTTAGAGGAGTCCACAGGCTTCATCACTTTGGAGGAGTCCAGAGGCTTCATCACTTTGGAGAGTCCAGAGGCTTCATCACTTTGGAGGAGTCCAGAGGCTTCATCACTTTGGAGAGTCCAGAGGCTTCATCACTTTAGAGGAGTCCACAGGCTTCATCACTTTGGAGGAGTCCAGAGGCTTCATCAGAGGCTTCATCACTTTGGAGGAGTCCAGAGGCTTCATCATTTTGGAGAGTCCAGAGGCTTCATCACTTTAGAGGAGTCCAGAGGCTTCATCACTCTAGAGAAGTCCAGAGGCTTCATCAGAGGCTTCATCACTTTAGAGGAGTCCAGAGGCTTCATCAGAGGCTTCATCACTTTAGAGGAGTCCAGAGGCTTCATCACTTTAGAGGAGTCCAGAGGCTTCATCAGAGGCTTCATCCCTCTAGAGGAGTCCAGAGGCTTCATCACTTTAGAGGAGTCCAGAGGCTTCATCACTCTAGAGAAGTCCAGAGGCTTCATCAGAGGCTTCATCACTTTAGAGGAGTCCAGAGGCTTCATCAGAGGCTTCATCACTTTAGAGGAGTCCAGAGGCTTCATCACTTTAGAGGAGTCCAGAGGCTTCATCAGAGGCTTCATCACTTTGGAGGAGTCCAGAGGCTTCATCAGAGGCTTCATCACTTTAGAGGAGTCCAGAGGCTTCATCAGAGGCTTCATCAGAGGCTTTATCAGAGGCTTCATCAGAGGCTTCATCAAAGGCTTCATCATAGGCTTCATCAGAGGCTTCATCGCTGCTGCTGCTGCTGCTGCTGCTGCAGGTGGTTCCATGACATCACAGGCAGGTTTCTGTTTAGTAAATCTACAACTGTATCATCTCATCACCTCAGGGTTAGGGTTCCACCTCAGGGTTAGGGTTCCACCTCAGGGTTAGGGTTCCACCTCAGGGTTAGGGTTCCACCTAAGGGTCAGGGTTCCACCTCAGGGTCAGGGTTAGGGTTCCACCTCAGGGTCAGGGTTATGAGAACCACTGGCCCCTGGAGCTCAGAGCGCTCTGAGCCGTATTAAGTAGCGGGTTCGGTCAAAAGACTTAATTAAGTCAAAAGAAATAATTAAAAAAAAATTATATTTCACTTCATGTTATTTTGCATCGTCGGTGATACTTTATAAAAAAAATTGATAATAATTTATTCATAAATTATTATCAATAATATGAGTGCGGCGGATCCGTAAACCAAGTCATAAAATAACTGCGGCTGAATTAGTGATAAATAAAGCCTGTGTTTACAGTGTGACCCATGACCCTAAAGCCTGTGTTTACAGTGCGACCCCTGACCCTAAAGCCTGTGTTTACAGTGTGACCCCTGACCCTAAAGCCTGTGTTTACAGTGTGACCCCTGACCCTAAAGCCTGTGTTTACAGTGCGACCCCTGACCCTAAAGCCTGTGTTTACAGTGTGACCCCTGACCCTAAAGCCTGTGTTTACAGTGTGACCCCTGACCCTAAAGCCTGTGTTTACAGTGTGACCCCTGACCCTAAAGCCTGTGTTTACAGTGTGACCCCTGACCCTAAAGCCTGTGTTTACAGTGTGACCCCTGAGCCTAAAGCCTGTGTTTACAGTGTGACCCCTGACCCTAAAGCCTGTGTTTACAGTGTGACCCCTGAGCCAAAAGCCTGTGTTTACAGTGTGACCCCTGAGCCTAAAGCCTGTGTTTACAGTGTGACCCCTGAGCCTAAAGCCTATGTTTACAGTGCGACCCCTGAGCCTAAAGCCTGTGTTTACAGTGCGACCCCTGACCCTAAAGCCTGTGTTTACAGTGCGACCCCTGACCCTAAAGCCTGTGTTTACAGTGTGACCCCTGAGCCTAAAGCCTGTGTTTACAGTGTGACCCCTGAGCCTAAAGCCTGTGTTTACAGTGTGACCCCTGAGCCTAAAGCCTGTGTTTACAGTGTGACCTCTGAGCCTAAAGCCTGTGTTTACAGTGTGACCCCTGAGCCTAAAGCCTGTGTTTACAGTGTGACCCCTGAGCCTAAAGCCTGTGTTTACAGTGTGACCTCTGAGCCTAAAGCCTGTGTTTACAGTGTGACCCCTGAGCCTAAAGCCTGTGTTTACAGTGTGACCTCTGAGCCTAAAGCCTGTGTTTACAGTGTGACCCCTGAGCCTAAAGCCTGTGTTTACAGTGTGACCCCTCAGCCTAAAGCCTGTGTTTACAGTGTGACCCCTCAGCCTAAAGCCTGTGTTTACAGTGTGACCCCTGAACCTAAAGCCTGTGTTTACAGTGTGACCCCTGAGCCTAAAGCCTGTGTTTACAGTGTGACCTCTGAGCCTAAAGCCTGTGTTTACAGTGTGACCCCTGAGCCTAAAGCCTGTGTTTACAGTGTGACCCCTGAGCCTAAAGCCTGTGTTTACAGTGTGACCTCTGAGCCTAAAGCCTGTGTTTACAGTGTGACCCCTGAGCCTAAGTCACATGACCGTGTTAAAACGAGCTAAAGCCTCAGATGAAGTTCTGACCGTTGCCGTGACGAGCGCAGACACTCCTGCAGCTTTGACCGCGCCCACGATAGAGGCGATCAGCACCAGCACAGTCCCCACACAGTAATGGAAGAACTCCTGTGGGGGCAGAGGTCAAAGGTCACTCTTATCTCAGTGTTGAAGAGCACATTCTGCCAAACAGCCTTTCACTTTCCTGATGTTAAACACAAATACATCATCAGTCTCAATGTATCACCATGACGACCACAACCTGAACTCACACGCCCCACGCTGGAGACCCCATCTCTCCCGAGGAGCACCTCTGCTTCTCCTGGAGGAGCACCTCTGCTTCTCCCGGTGTTCTGAGGAGCACCTCTGCTTCTCCCGGTGTTCTGAGGAGCACCTCTGCTTCTCCCGGTGTTCTGAGGAGCACCTCTGCTTCTCCCGGTGTTCTGAGGAGCACCTCTGCTTCTCCCGGTGTTCTGAGGAGCACCTCTGCTTCTCCCGGTGTTCTGAGGAGCACCTCTGCTTCTCCCGGTGTTCTGAGGAGCACCTCTGCTTCTTCTGGTGTTCTGAGGAGCACCTCTGCTTCTTCCGGTGTTCTGAGGAGCACCTCTGCTTCTTCCGGTGTTCTGAGGAGCACCTCTGCTCCTCCAGATCACGCTCATATTGTCTCCAGCAGGACCTGAGTCACCGGCGCAGAGGGACTGTCTTTCTCCACGTCCACGGTTTTCTAGCCCCGTCAGCCATATTAGCTCTGTTAGCTTCCTTAGCTTCGTTAGCTCCATTAGCTTCGTTAGCTTCTTAGCTTGTGCTGTTTTCCAATGGGACTTTGAGCCGTCAGCTTTGCTTTGGTCCAGAAGTGTGAGACTTGTGTGTTCCATGTTGACTCATCCTTTCCTCTCTTGGGTCAGGAGGTCAAATGATGATTATAAAGTTGAGTTTTGCAGGGTCAGGGTCAGGGTCAGGGTCAGGGTCAGGGTCAGGGTTAGGGTTAGGGTCAGGGTTAGGGTCAGGGTTAGGGTCAGGGTCAGGGTTAGGGTTAGGGTCAGGGTTAGGGTCAGGGTGGGACGTACATCAGCTCAAAGTGACGCCATAACTGGAATTTGCATGCCTTTATTGAATATATTTAGTTATCATTATTATTCATTGTTTGATGTTGCACCTGATATAAATCACAACTTTGCAGAAAAGCTGCAGTTCTACCAGAGCAGAAAGTGTAGCTGCAGCGCTGGGCGTCACAGTTAGAGCAGAAAGTGTAGCTGCAGCGCTGAGCGTCACACCTCGGCTTCCTTCCTGTTTCACTCAAACTCAGTCAAAGTTCCTCCTCAAAATACAGACTTAACCCAGAGCCACAGACCAAGACCAAAACTTGATCAAACACAGACTAAACCCTGACCCTAACCATGACCCTAACCATGACCCTAACCCTAACCATGACGCTAACCATGACCCTAACCCTAACCATGACGCTAACCATGACCCTAACCATGACCCTAACCATGACCCTAACCATGACCCTAACCATGACGCTAACCATGACCCTAACCATGACCCTAACCATGACCCTAACCATGACCCTAACCATGACCCTAACCATGACGCTAACCATGACGCTAACCATGACGCTAACCATGACCCTAACCATGACCCTAACCCTAACTATGACCCTAACCCTAACTATGACCCTAACCATGACCCTAACCATGACCCTAACCCTAACCATGACCCTAACCCTAACCCACTGGGTTAGACCAGAACCACAGAAGCTTCAAAACAAACTCAATGTGGTGTTTTGCATTTAGAGAAATGAAACAAAGTGTCAAATGTATTCACAGATTTTGGACAATGACCTGAGCTTTGGAGAGACAAAGTCATTCAAATACAATCCACGTAAACTACGTTTCAACTGGTCCTGACCCTCTGAGCGGTTTAGCTAACCCTAACCTTAGCCCTGACCCTGACTTCACAAAACTAATCTAAATCCTAGTGAATTTTAAGTTTTAATCTAGAGGCTGATCTCAGTGATTCACAAAAATACTTTAGTCATTCCAAGTGTGTGTCTGTGAGACATGGGTTAACGTTAACCCTGACCCTGACCCTGACCCTAACCCTGACCCTAACCTTGACCCTAACCTTGACCCTAACCCTAACCCTGACCCTAACCTTAACCATGACCCTAACTCTAACCATGACCCTAACCATGACCCTAACCTTGACCCTAACCCTAACCCTGACCTTAACCATGACCCTAACTCTAACCCTGACCCTAACCATGACTCTAACCCTGACCCTAACCCTGACCCTGACCCTAACCCTAACCCTGACCCTAACCCTGACCCTGACCCTGATCCTAACCCTGACCCTGATCCTAACCCTGACCCAAGCCTCAAAATAATGGGTCGGACACGGTCAATGGGCGACTCAAAAATGAAGGCTCCGGACATAATGGCCGACGCTAATTTTTCGCAGTAATATAATTGGCAAAAACAGCGCGGTGAACACGCCCACAGCGATTCCTCTGGACAAACTGGGCGCGCTACACTACAGTCCACCATTATTGTTGTAGTTGTACAGCGGCGAAAGCAGCGGAAGCAGCGCAGCACATGTGCGCGCTGAGCGTCAGGGGCGTATGAGCGTCGGTCTATGGAAAAACGAAAGAGAACGTCGGACTAAAGAGGCGCTCTGTGTTCTCTTTATTTACGCCAGATGGCGATCTGCGTTAAAAAGCGCCGCTTTATTTTGTAAATGCGCCGTAAAATACACCGCTCCCAAGTGGCGGAGTGTGATCACATTGGCTTTCCATATCGGACACTTTGGACCAGAGCGGCCCAGAGGGAAAGAGAGAAGAGGAGACAGGTAGTTCCAGAGCGTAATCTTACCTGGAAAAGCTTTTTTATTCTTCACAAATCTGTTTGTTGTTGGCGTGAGCCAAAGCAAAGTTTCAACCCCTCCCCCGAGCGTTACCATGGAGATCATCTCACTAAAAAATTATCTAATGCTTAAAAGAGCTACAATGAAGGGCCAATAAGCATACTTTTATATTATTTAATCCATTTGTGGCCATTTTATTGATTTGAATGAATACAATGTATTAAAGAGTGGGGAAGTTAATTGTTTAAAAAAAAAAAGTGATCCCTCGTTTATTGCGGGGGTTACGTTCTAAGAAGAACCCGCGGGAGTCGAAATCCGCGAAGTAGAAACAAGTCAATGAAATACTCCATAAAACATTGAAGCTCACACGCCGCTCTCACCGACCTCAGGGTCAGAGTCAGGGTCAGGGTCAGGGTTAGGGTTAGGGTCAGGGTTAGGGTCAGAGTCAGGGTTAGAGTCAGAGTCAGGGTTAGGGTTAGGGTTAGAGTCAGGGTTAGGGTCAGAGTCAGGGTTAGGGTCAGAGTCAGGGTTAGGGTCAGAGTCAGGGTTAGGGTTCGGGTCAGGGTTAGGGTCAAGGTTAGGGTCAGGGTTAGGGTCAGGGTTAGGGTCAGAGTCAGGGTTAGGGTCAGGGTTAGGGTTAGAGTCAGGGTTAGGGTCAGAGTCAGGGTTAGGGTTAGAGTCAGGGTTAGGGTCAGAGTCTGGGTTAGGGTTCGGGTCAGGGTCAAGGTTAGGGTCAGGGTTAGGGTCAAGGTTAGGGTCAGGGTCAGGGTCTGGGTTAGGTTTAGGGTCAGGGTCTGGGTTAGGTTTAGGGTCAGGTTTAGGGTCAGGGTTAGGGTCAAGGTTAGGGTCAGGGTCTGGGTTAGGTTTAGGGTCAGGGTCTGGGTTAGGTTTAGGGTTAGGGTTAGGGTCAGGGTCTGGGTTAGGTTTAGGGTCAGGTTTAGGGTCAGGGTCTGGGTTAGGTTTAGGGTCAGGGTCAGGGTTAGGTTTAGGGTCTGGGTTAGGTTTAGGATTAGGGTCAGGGTTTAGGGTCAGGTTAAGGGTTAGGTTTAGGGTCAGGAGTTAGGGTCAGGTGTCAGGTTAAGGGTCAGGGTTAGGGTCAGGTGTCAGGTTAAGGGTCAGAGTTAGGGTCAGGGTCAGGGTCATGGTTAGGGTCAGGGTCTGGGTTAGGTTTAGGGTCAGGGTCTGGGTTAGGTTTAGGGTCAGGGTCAGGGTAAGGGTAAGGGGTTAGGGTCAGGGTCTGGGTTAGGTTTAGGGTCAGGTTTAGGGTCTGGGTTAGGTTTAGGGTCAGGGTTAGGTTTAGGGTCAGGGTTAGGTTTAGGGTCAGGGTAAGGGGTTAGGGTCAGGGTCTGGGTTAGGTTTAGGGTCAGGGTTAGGTTTAGGGTCAGGGTCTGGGTTAGGTTTAGGGTCAGAGTTTAGGGTCAGGTTAAGGGTTAGGGTCAGGGGTTAGGGTCAGGTGTCAGGTTAAGGGTCAGGGGTTAGGGTCAGGTGTCAGGTTAAGGGTCAGGGGTTAGTACAAGCTCTCACCGTCAGGGGGCAGTTGATGCAGGGCGTCCGAGTGCTGAGGCTGAAGATGTGGATGAAGAAGAAAACAAGCAGCGCAACAAAAAACCACAACGCGACAACCTCGAAAAACTGGAATGCGTACCAGCTGGGCCAGCCACGGGCCAGGTGGAGGCACAGGAAGGTCACCAACAGCGCCACCTGTAGGAGAAGGAGAAAACTACTGTGAGAGTGAGGAGGAGCAGAGGAGAAGCAAAGGAGGAGGAGCAGAGGAGAAGCGGAAGAGGAGCAAAGGAGGAGTAGCAGAGGAGGAGCAGAGGAGAAGCAAAGGAGGAGGAGCAGAGGAGAAGCAGAAGAGGAGCAAAGGAGGAGGAGCAAGGGAGAAGCAGAGGAGAGGCAAAGGATGAGGAGCAGAGGAGAAGCAGAAGAGGAGGAGTAGAGGAGGGGGAGCAGAGGAGAAGCAGAAGAGGAGCAGAGGAGGAGGTGCAGCGGAGGAGAAGCAGAGGAGCAGAGGACGAGCAGAGGAGAAGAAGAAGAGGAGCAGAGGAGGAAGAACAAAGGAGGAGCAGGGGAGGAGGAGCAGAGGACGAGCAGAGGAGAAGCAGAAGAGGAGGAGCTGAGGAGGAGCTGAGGAGGAGCAGAAGAGGAGAAGCAGAGGAGAAGCAAAGAAGGAGGAGCAGAGGAGAAGCAGAAGAGGAGCAAAGGAGGAGTAGCAGAGAAGGAGGAGCAGAGGAGAAGCAAAGGAGGAGGAGCAGAGGAGAAGCAGAAGAGGAGCAAAGGAGGAGGAGCAAGGGAGGAGCAGAGGAGAGGCAAAGGAGGAGGAGCAGAGGAGAAGCAGAAGAGGAGGAGCAGAGGAGGGGGAGCAGAGGAGAAGCAGAGGAGAAGCAGAAGAGGAGCAGAGGAGGAGGTGCAGCGGAGGAGAAGCAGAGGAGGAGCAGAGGACGGGCAGAGGAGAAGCAGAAGAGGAGCAGAGGAGGAAGAACAAAGGAGGAGGAGCAGAGGACGAGCAGAGGACAAGCAGAAGAGGAGCAGAGGAGGAGGAGCTGAGGAGGAGCAGAGGAGGAGAAGCAGAGGAGAAGCAAAGGAGGAGGAGCAGAGGAGAAGCAGAAGAGGAGCAAAGGAGCAGCAGAGGAGGAGGAGCAGAGGAGGAGCAGAGGAGAAGCAAAGGAGGAGGAGCAGAGGAGAAGCAGAAGAGGAGCAAAGGAGGAGGAGCAAGGGAGGAGCAGAGGAGAGGAAAAGGAGGAGGAGCAGAGGAGAAGCAGAAGAGGAGCAAAGGAGGAGGAGCAAGGGAGGAGCAGAGGAGAGGCAAAAGATGAGGAGCAGAGGAGAAGCAGAAGAGGAGGAGTAGAGGAGGGGGAGCAGAGGAGAAGCAGAAGAGGAGAAGCAGAAGAGGAGCAGAGGAGGAGGTGCAGCAGAGGAGAAGCAGAGGACGAGCAGAGGACGAGCAAAGGAGAAGCAGAAGAGGAGCAGAGGAGGAAGAACAAAGGAGGAGCAGAGGAGGAGGAGCAGAGGACGAGCAGAGGAGAAGCAGAAGAGGAGCAGAGGAGGAGGAGCTGAGGAGGAGCAGAGGAGGAGAAGCAGAGGAGAAGCAAAGGAGGAGGAGCAGAAGAGGAGCAGAAGAGGAGCAAAGGAGGAGGAGCAGAGGAGGAGGAGCAGAGGAGAAGCAAAGGAGGAGGAGCAGAGAAGAAGCAGAAGAGGAGCAAAGGAGGAGGAGCAAGGGAGGAGCAGAGGAGAGGCAAAGGAGGAGGAGCAGAGGAGAAGCAGAAGAGGAGCAGAGGAGGGGGAGCAGCGGAGAAGCAGAAGAGGAGCAGAAGAGGAGGTGCAGCGGAGGAGAAGCAGAGGAGGAGCAGAGGACGAGCAGAGGAGAAGCAGAAGAGGAGCAGAGGAGGAAGAACAAAGGAGGAGGAGCAGAGAACGAGCAGAGGAGAAGCAGCTGAGGAGGAGCAGAGGAGGAGAAGCAAAGGAGAAGCAAAGGAGGAGGAGCAGAGGAGAAGCAAAGGAGGAGGAGCAGAGGAGAAGCAGAAGAGGAGGAGCAGAGGAGGGGGAGCAGAGGAGAAGCAGAAGAGGAGCAGAGGAGGAGGTGCAGCGGAGAAAAGCAGAGGAGGAGCAGAGGACGAGCAGAGGAGAAGCAGAAGAGGAGCAGAGGAGTAGGAGCTGAGGAGGAGCAGAGGAGGAGCAGAGGAGGAGGAGCTGAGGAGGAGCAGAGGAGGAGAAGCAGAGGAGAAGCAAAGGAGGAGGAGCAGAAGAGGAGCAAAGGAGGAGGAGCAGAGGAGGAGGAGCAGAGAAGAAGCAGAAGAGGAGCAAAGGAGGAGGAGCAGAGGAGGAGCAGAGGAGAGGCAAAGGAGGAGGAGCAGCGGAGAAGCAGAAGAGTAGGAGCAGAGGAGGGGGAGCAGAGGAGAAGCAGAAGAGGAGCAGAGGAGGAGGTGCAGCGGAGAAAAGCAGAGGAGGAGCAGAGGACGAGCAGAGGAGAAGCAGAAGAGGAGCAGAGGAGGAGGAGCTGAGGAGGAGCAGAGGAGGAGAAGCAGAGGAGAAGCAAAGGAGGAGGAGCAGAGGAGAAACAGAAGAGGAGCAAAGGAGGAGTAGCAGAGGAGGAGGAGCCGAGGAGAAGCAAAGGAAGAGGAGCAGAGGAGAAGCAGAAGATGAGCAAAGGAGGAGGAGCAAGGGAGGAGCAGAGAAGAAGCAAAGGAGGAGGAGCAGAGGAAAAGCAGAAGAGGAGGAGCAGAGGAGGAGGAGCAGAGGAGAAGCAGAAGAGGAGCAGAGGAGGAGGTGCAGCGGAGGAGAAGTAGAGGAGGAGAAGCAAAGGAGAAGCAGAGGAGGAGGAGCAGAGGAGAAGCAGAAGAGGAGCAAAGGAGGAGTAGCAGAGGAGGAGGAGCAGAGGAGGAGCAGAGGAGAAGCAAAGGAGGAGGAGCAGAGGAGAAGCAGAAGAGGAGGAGCAGAGGAGGAGGAGCTGAGGAGGAGCAGAGGAGAAGCAGAGGAGAAGCAAAGAAGGAGGAGCAGAGGAAAAGCAGAAGAGGAGCAAAGGAGGAGTAGCAGAGGAGGAGGAGCAGAGGAGAAGAGAAGGAGGAGGAGCAGAGGAGAAGCAGAAGAGGAGGAGCAGAGGAGGGGGAGCAGCGGAGAAGCAGAGGAGGAGCAGAAGAGGAGGTGCAGCGGAGGAGAAGCAGAGGAGGAGCAGAGGACGAGCAGAAGAGGAGCAGAGGAGGAAGGACAAAGGAGGAGGAGCAGAGGACGAGCAGAGGAGAAGCAGAAGAGGAGCAGAGGAGGAGGAGCTGAGGAGGAGCAGAGGAGGAGAAGCAGAGGAGAAGCAAAGGAGGAGGAGCAGAGGAGAAGCAAAGGAGGAGGAGCAGAGGAGAAGCAAAGGAGGAGGAGCAGAGGAGAAGCAGAAGAGGAGCAAAGGAGGAGGAGCAAGGGAGGAGCAGAGGAGAGGCAAAGGAGGAGGAGCAGAGGAGAAGCAGAAGAGGAGGAGTAGAGGAGGGGGAGCAGAAGAAAAGCAGAAGAGGAGCAGAGGAGGAGGTGCAGCAGAGGAGAAGCAGAGGAGGAGCAGAGGACGAGCAGAGGAGAAGAAGAGGAGCAGAGGAGGAAGAACAAAGGAGGAGCAGAGGAGGAGGAGCAGAGGACGAGCAGAGGAGAAGCAGAAGAGGAGCAGAGGAGGAGGAGCTAAGGAGGAGCAGAGGAGGAGAAGCAGAGGAGAAGCAAAGAAGGAGGAGCAGAGGAGAAGCAGAAGAGGAGGAGCAGAGGAGAAGCAGAAGCGGAGCAAAGGAGGAGGAACAGAGGAGAAGCAGAAGAGGAGCAAAGGAGGAGGAGCAAGGGAGGAGCAGAGGAGAGGCAAAGGAGGAGAAGAAGAAGAGGAGCAGAGGAGGAGGTGCAGCAGAGGAGAAGCAGAGGAGGAGCAGAGGACGAGCAGAGGAGAAGCAGAAGAGGAGCAGAGGAGGAAGAACAAAGGAGGAGCAGAGGAGGAGGAGCAGAGGACGAGTAGAGGAGAAGCAGAAGAGGAGCAGAGGAGGGGGAGCTGAGGAGGAGCAGAGGAGGAGAAGCAGAGGAGAAGCAAAGGAGGAGGAGCAGAAGAGGAGCAAAGGAGGAGGAGCAGAGGAGGAGGAGCAGAGGAGAAGCAAAGGAGGAGTAGCAGAGAAGAAGCAGAAGAGGAGCAAAGGAGGAGGAGCAGAGGAGGAGCAGAGGAGAGGCAAAGGAGGAGGAGCAGCGGAGAAGCAGAAGAGTAGGAGCAGAGGAGGGGGAGCAGAGAAGCAGAAGAGGAGCAGAGGAGGAGGTGCAGCGGAGAAAAGCAGAGGAGGAGCAGAGGACGAGCAGAGGAGAAGCAGAAGAGGAGCAGAGGAGGAAGAACAAAGGAGGAGCAGAGGAGGAGGAGCAGAGGACGAGTAGAGGAGAAGCAGAAGAGGAGCAGAGGAGGGGGAGCTGAGGAGGAGCAGAGGAGGAGAAGCAGAGGAGAAGCAAAGAAGGAGGAGCAGAGGAGAAGCAGAAGAGGAGGAGCAGAGGAGAAGCAGAAGCGGAGCAAAGGAGGAGGAGCAGAGGAGAAGCAGAAGAGGAGCAAAGGAGGAGGAGCAAGGGAGGAGCAGAGGAGAGGCAAAGGAGGAGAAGAAGAAGAGGAGCAGAGGAGGAGGTGCAGCAGAGGAGAAGCAGAGGAGGAGCAGAGGACGAGCAGAGGAGAAGCAGAAGAGGAGCAGAGGAGGAAGAACAAAGGAGGAGCAGAGGAGGAGGAGCAGAGGACGAGTAGAGGAGAAGCAGAAGAGGAGCAGAGGAGGGGGAGCTGAGGAGGAGCAGAGGAGGAGAAGCAGAGGAGAAGCAAAGGAGGAGGAGCAGAAGAGGAGCAAAGGAGGAGGAGCAGAGGAGGAGGAGCAGAGGAGAAGCAAAGGAGGAGTAGCAGAGAAGAAGCAGAAGAGGAGCAAAGGAGGAGGAGCAGAGGAGGAGCAGAGGAGAGGCAAAGGAGGAGGAGCAGCGGAGAAGCAGAAGAGTAGGAGCAGAGGAGGGGGAGCAGAGAAGCAGAAGAGGAGCAGAGGAGGAGGTGCAGCGGAGAAAAGCAGAGGAGGAGCAGAGGACGAGCAGAGGAGAAGCAGAAGAGGAGCAGAGGAGGAGGAGCTGAGGAGGAGCAGAGGAGGAGCAGAGGAGGAGAAGCAGAGGAGAAGCAAAGGAGGAGGAGCAGAGGAGAAACAGAAGAGGAGCAAAGGAGGGGTAGCAGAGGAGGAGGAGCAGAGGAGAAGCAAAGGAGGAGGAGCAGAGGAGAAGCAGAAGAGGAGCAAAGGAGGAGGTGCAGCGGAGGAGAAGCAGAGGAGGAGCAGAGGAGAAGCAGAAGAGGAGCAGAGGAGGAAGAACAAAGGAGGAGGAGCAGAGGAGGAGGACCAGAGGACAAAGAGGAGAAGCAGAAGAGGAGCAGAGGAGGAGGAGCTGAGGAGGAGCAGAGGAGGAGAAGCAGAGGAGAAGCAGAGGAGGAGGAGCAGAGGAGAAGCAGAAGAGGAGCAAAGGAGGAGTAGCAGAGGAGGAGGAGCAGAGGAGGAGCAGAAGAGGAGGAGTAGAGGAGGGGGAGCAGAGGAGAAGCAGAAGAGGAGCAAAGGAGGAGGAGCAAGGGAGGAGCAGAGGAGAGGCAAAGGAGGAGCAGCAGAGGAGAAGCAGAAGAGGAGGAGCAGAGGAGGGGGAGCAGAGGAGAAGCAGAAGAGGAGCAGAGGAGGAAGAACAAAGGAGGAGGAGCAGAGGAGGAAGAGCAGAGGACGAGCAGAGGAGAAGCAGAGGAGGAGGAGCTGAGGAGGAGCAGAGGAGGAGAAGCAAAGGAGGAGGAGCAGAGGAGAAGCAGAAGAGGAGGAGCAGAGGAGGGGGAGCAAAGGAGGAGGAGCAGAGGAGGAGCAGAGGAGAAGCAAAGGAGGAGGAGCAGAGGAGAAGCAGAAGAGGAGGAGCAGCGGCGGGGAAGCAAAGGAGGAGGAGCAGAGGAGAAGCAGAAGAGGAGGAGCAGAGGAGGGGGAGCAGAGGAGGAGCAGAGGAGGAGGAGCAGAGGAGAAGCAGAGGAGAAGCAAAGGAGGAGGAGAAGAGGAGAAGCAGAAGAGGAGGAGCGGAGGAGGGGGAGCAAGGGAGGAGCAGAGGAGAAGCAGAAGAGGAGCAGAGGAGGAGGAGCTGAGGAGGAACAGAGGAGGAGAAGCAGAGGAGAAGCAAAGAAGGAGGAGCAGAGGAGAAGCAGAAGAAGAGCAAAGGAGGAGTAGCAAGGGAGGAGCAGAGGAGAGGCAAAGGAGGAGGAGCAGAGGAGAAGCAGAAGAGGAGGAGTAGAGGAGGGGGAGCAGAGGAGAAGCAGAAAAGGAGCAGAGGAGGAGGTGCAGCGGAGGAGAAGCAGAGGAGGAGCAGAGGACGAGCAGAGGAGAAGAAGAAGAGGAGCAGAGGAGGAAGAACAAAGGAGGAGCAGAGGAGGAGGAGAAGAGGACGAGCAGAGGAGAAGCAGAAGAGGAGCAGAGGAGGAGGAGCTGAGGAGGAGCAGAGGAGGAGAAAAAGAGGAGAAGCAAAGAAGGAGGAGCAGAGGAGAAGCAGAAGAGGAGCAAAGGAGGAGTAGCAGAGGAGGAGGAGCAGAGGAGAAGCATAGGAGGAGGAGCAGAGGAGGAGCAGAAGAGGAGCAAAGGAGGAGGAGCAAGGGAGGAGCAGAGGAGAGGCAAAGGAGGAGGAGCAGAGGAGAAGCAGAAGAGGAGGAGCAGAGGAGGGGGAGCAGAGGAGAAGCAGAAGAGGACCCGAGGAGGAGGTGCAGCGGAGGAGAAGCAGAGGAGGAGCAGAGGACGAGCAAAGGAGAAGCAGAAGAGGAGCAGAGGAGGAAGAACAAAGGAGGAGGAGCAGAGGAGGAGGAGCAGAGGACGAGCAGAGGAGAAGCAGAAGAGGAGCAGAGGAGGAGCTGAGGAGGAGCAGAGGAGGGGAAGCAGAGGAGAAGCAAAGGAGGAGGAGCAGAGGAGAAGCAGAAGAGGAGCAAAGGAGGAGGAGCAGAGGAGGAGGAGCAGAGGAGAAGCAAAGGAGGAGGAGCGGAGGAGAAACAGAAGAGGAGCAAAGGAGGAGGAGCAAGGGAGGAGCAGAGGAGAGGCAAAGGATGAGGAGCAGAGGAGAAGCAGAAGAGGAGCAGAGGAGGAGGTGCAGCAGAGGAGAAGCAGAAGAGGAGCAGAGGAGGAGGTGCAGCAGAGGAGAAGCAGAAGAGCAGAGGAGGAAGAAAAAAGGAGGTGGAGCAGAGGAGGACGAGCAGAGGAGAAGCAGAAGAGGAGCAGAGGAGGAGGAGCTGAGGAGAGAAGAGGAGGAGAAGCAGAGGAGAAGCAAAGGAGGAGGAGCAGAGGAGACGCAAAAGAGGAGCAAAGGAGGAGTAGCAGAGGAGCAGGAGCAGAGGAGGAGGAGAGGAGAAGCAAAGGAGGAGGAGCAGAGGAGAAGCAGAAGAGGAGCAAAGGAGGAGGAGCAGAGGAGAGGTAAAGGAGGAGGAGCAGAGGAGAAGCAGAAGAGTAGGAGCAGAGGAGGGGGAGCAGAGAAGCAGAAGAGGAGCAGAGGAGGAGGTGCAGCGGAGGAGAAGCAGAGGAGGAGCAGAGGACGAGCAAAGGAGAAGCAGAAGAGGAGCAGAGGAGGAAGAACAAAGGAGGAGGAGCAGAGGAGGAGGAGCAGAGGACGAGCAGAGGAGAAGCAGAAGAGGAGCAGAGGAGGAGCTGAGGAGGAGCAGAGGAGGGGAAGCAGAGGAGAAGCAAAGGAGGAGGAGCAGAGGAGAAGCAGAAGAGGAGCAAAGGAGGAGGAGCAGAGGAGGAGGAGCAGAGGAGAAGCAAAGGAGGAGGAGCGGAGGAGAAACAGAAGAGGAGCAAAGGAGGAGGAGCAAGGGAGGAGCAGAGGAGAGGCAAAGGATGAGGAGCAGAGGAGAAGCAGAAGAGGAGCAGAGGAGGAGGTGCAGCAGAGGAGAAGCAGAAGAGGAGCAGAGGAGGAGGTGCAGCAGAGGAGAAGCAGAAGAGGAGCAGAGGAGGAGGTGCAGCAGAGGAGAAGCAGAAGAGCAGAGGAGGAAGAAAAAAGGAGGTGGAGCAGAGGAGGACGAGCAGAGGAGAAGCAGAAAAGGAGCAGAGGAGGAGGAGCTGAGGAGAGAAGAGGAGGAGAAGCAGAGGAGAAGCAAAGGAGGAGGAGCAGAGGAGACGCAAAAGAGGAGATAAGGAGGAGTAGCAGGGGAGCAGGAGCAGAGGAGGAGCAGAGGAGAAGCAAAGGAGGAGGAGCAGAGGAGAAGCAGAAGAGGAGCAAAGGAGGAGGAGCAGAGGAGAGGTAAAGGAGGAGGAGCAGAGGAGAAGCAGAAGAGTAGGAGCAGAGGAGGGGGAGCAGAGAAGCAGAAGAGGAGCAGAGGAGGAGGTGCAGCGGAGGAGAAGCAGAGGAGGAGCAGAGGACGAGCAGAGGAGAAGCAGAAGAGGAGCAGAGGAGGAAGAACAAAGGAGGAGAAGCAGAGGAGGAGGAGCAGAGGACGAGCAGAGGAGAAGCAGAAGAGGAGCAGAGGAGGAGGAGCTGAGGAGGAGAAGAGGAGGAGAAGCAGAGGAGAAGCAAAGGAGGAGGAGCAGAGGAGAAGCAGAAGAGGAGCAAAGGAGGAGTGGCAGAGGAGGAGGTGCAGAGGAGGAGTAGAGGAGAAGCAAAGGAGGAGGAGCAGAGGAGAAGCAGAAGAGGAGCAAAGGAGGAGGAGCAGAGGAAGAGCAGAGGAGAGGTAAAGGAGGAGGAGCAGAGGAGAAGCAGAAGAGTAGGAGCAGAGGAGGGGGAGCAGAGGAGAAGCAGAAGAGGAGCAGAGGAGGAGGTGCAGCGGAGGAGAAGCAGAGGACGAGCAGAGGACGAGCAGAGGAGAAGCAGAAGAGGAGCAGAGGAGGAAGAACAAAGGAGGAGGAGCAGAGGAGGAGGAGCAGAGGACGAGCAGAGGAGAAGCAGAAGAGGAGCAGAGGAGGAGGAGCTGAGGAGGAGCAGAGGAGGATAAGCAGAGGAGAAGCAAAGGAGGAGGAGCAGAGGAGAAGCAGAAGAGGAGCAAAGAAGGAGTAGCAGAGGAGGAGGAGCAGAGGAGAAGCAAAGGAGGAGGAGCAGACGAGAAGCAGAAGAGGGGCAAAGGAGGAGGAGCAAGGGAGGAGCAGAGGAGAGGCAAAGGAGGAGGAGCAGAGGAGAAGCAGAAGAGGAGGAGCAGAGGGGGAGCAGAGGAGAAGCAGAAGAGGAGCAGAGGAGGAGGTGCAGCGGAGGAGAAGCAGAGGAGGAGCAGAGGAGAAGCAGAAGAGGAGCAGAGGAGGAAGAACAAAGGAGGAGGAGCAGAGGAGGAAGAGCAGAGGACGAGCAGAGATGAAGCAGAAGAGGAGCAGAGGAGGAGGAGCTGAGGAGGAGCATAGGAGGAGAAGCAGAGGAGAAGCAAAGGAGGAGGAGCAGAGGAGAAGCAGAAGAGGAGCAAAGGAGGAGTAGCAGAGGAGGAGGAGCAGAGGAGAAGCAAAGGAGGAGGAGCAGAGGAGAAGCAGAAGAGGAGCAAAGGAGGAGGAGCAAGGGAGGAGCAGAGGAGAAGCAAAGGAGGAGGAGCAGAGGAAAAGCAGAAGAGGAGGAACAGAGGAGGAGGAGCAGAGGAGAAGCAGAAGAGGAGCAGAGGAGGAGGTGCAGCGGAGAAGCAGAGGAGGAGCAGAGGAGAAGCAAAGGAGGAGGAGCAGAGGAAAAGCAGAAGAGGAGGAGCAGAGGAGGAGGAGCAGAGGAGGAGGAGCAGAGGAGAAGCAGAAGAGGAGCAAAGGAGGAGTAGCAGAGGAGGAGGAGCAGAGGAGGAGCAGAAGAGGAGCAAAGGAGGAGGAGCAAGGGAGGAGCAGAGGAGAGGCAAAGGAGGAGAAGCAGAGGAGAAGCAGAAGAGGAGGAGCAGAGGAGGGGGAACAGAGGAGAAGCAGAAGAGGAGGTGCAGCGGAGGAGAAGCAGAGGAGGAGCAGAGGACGAGCAGAGGACGAGCAGAGGAGAAGCAGAAGAGGAGCAGAGGAGGAAGAACAAAGGAGGAGGAGCAGAGGAGGAGGAGCAGAGGACGAGCAGAGGAGAAGCAGAGGAGGAGGATCTGAGGAGGAGCAGAGGAGGAGAAGCAGAGGAGAAGCAAAGGACGAGGAGCAGAGGAGAAGCAGAAGAGGAGGAGCAGAGGAGGGGGAGCAGAGGAGGAGGAGCAGGGGAGAAGCAGAAGAGGAGGAGCAGCGGAGAAGCAAAGGAGGAGGAGCAGAGGAGAAGCAGAAGAGGAGGAGCAGAGGAGGGGGAGCAGAGGAGGAGCAGAGGAGGAGGAGCAGAGGAGAATCAGAGGAGAAGCAAAGGAGGAGGAGCAGAGGAGAAGCAGAAGAGGAGGAGCAGAGGAGGGGGAGCAGAGGAGGAGAAGAGGAGGGGGAGCAGAGGAGAAGCAGAAGAGGAGCAGAGGAGGAGCAGCGGAGGAGAAGCAGAGGAGGAGCAGAGGAGGAGGAGCAGAGGAAGAGCAGAGGAGAAGCAGAAGAGGAGCAGAGGAGGAGGAGCAAAGGAGGAGGAGCAGAGGAGGAGGAGCAGAGGAGGAGCAGACCCTAACCCTAACCCTAACCCAACTCTAACCCTACAGCACTAACCCTACAGCACTAACCCTACAGCCTTAACTCTACAGCACTAACCCTACAGCACTAACCCTACAGCCTTAACTCTACAGCCTTAACTCTACAGCACTAACCCTACAGCACTAACCCTACAGCACTAACCCTACAGCACTAACCCTACAGCTCTAACTCTACAGCACTAACTCTACAGCACTAACTCTACAGCTCTAACTCTACAGCACTAACCCTACAGCCCTCACCCTACAGCACTAACCCTACAGCTCTAACCCTACAGCACTAACCCTACAGCCCTCACCCTACAGCACTAACCCTACAGCTCTAACCCTACAGCACTAACCCTACAGCCTTAACCCTACAGCTCTAACCCTACAGCACTAACCCTACAGCACTAACCCTACAGCACTAACCCTACAGCTCTAACCCTACAGCACTAACCCTACAGCCCTCACCCTACAGCACTAACCCTACAGCCCTAACCCTACAGCTCTAACTCTATAGCTCTAACTCTACAGCACTAACCCTACAGCTCTAACCCTACAGCACTAACCCTACAGCTCTAACTCTACAGCACTAACCCTACAGCCCTCACCCTACAGCACTAACCCTACAGCTCTAACCCTACAGCACTAACCCTACAGCCCTCACCCTACAGCACTAACCCTACAGCCCTAACCCTACAGCTCTAACTCTATAGCTCTAACTCTACAGCCCTAACCCTACAGCACTAACCCTACAGCTCTAACCCTACAGCACTAACCCTACAGCTCTAACCCTACAGCCCTAACCGTACAGCTCTAACCCTACAGCACTAACCCTACAGCTCTAACCCTACAGCCCTAACCCTACAGCTTTAACCCTACAGCTTTAACCCTACAGCACTAACCCTACAGCCCTAACCCTACAGCCCTAACCCTACAGCTTTAACCCTACAGCCCTAACCCTACAGCCCTAGCCCTACAGCTTTAACCCTACAGCACTAACCCTACAGCCCTAACCCTACAGCCCTAACCCTACAGCTTTAACCCTACAGCTCTAACCCTACAGCCCTAACCCTACAGCCCTAACCCTACAGCCCTAGCCCTACAGCCCTAACCCTATGAGAATAAGAGTCAAGTCTAAATAGAGTCCTTAAACCTCTGATCGATGGAACCAACCCTGGTTTATCCTGGTTATTCCCGCTCAGTCCCACAGTCCATAGTGCCACAGTCCCAGTCCCACAGTCCATAGTCCCACAGTCCATAGTCCCACAGTCCATAGTCCCACAGTCCATAGTCCCAGTCCATAGTCCCACAGTCCATAGTCCCACAGTCCATAGTCCCAGTCCATAGTGCCACAGTCCATAGTGCCACAGTCCATAGTCCCAGTCCATAGTCCCACAGTCCATAGTCCCAGTCCATAGTCCCAGTCCATAGTCCCAGTCCATAGTCCCAGTCCATAGTCCCACAGTCCATAGTCCCACAGTCCATAGTCCCACAGTCCATAGTCCCACAGTCCATAGTCCCAGTACATAGTCCGAGTCCATAGAACCACAGTCCATAGTCCCACAGTCCATAGTCCCACAGTCCCACAGTCCCAGTCCATAGTCCCAGTCCATAGTCCCAGTCCATAGTCCCAGTCCATAGTGCCAGTCTTAAATCCCTGTCCTTGGTCCCAGGTCCAGGTCCAGTCTTGGTCCCGGTCCTCACCAGTTGTCCGCTCTGCAGAAGGCCCGGGATGGTCCGGACGTAGCCCAGATTCAGGAGACGGTCTGGAGTGCGCGTGCCCGACGTGCTTCCCGCCGCGTGCGACATTTCAACCACAGCCACGCAAACGCCAAAAGACACGCGCAGTCCCTCAGACACAGAGAGGAGCTGCAGGAGGAGCTGCAGGAGGAGCTGCAGGAGGAGCTGCCGGAGGAGCTGCAGGAGCAGAGGAGGAGCAGAGGAGGAGCTGGACCACGCACTCTCTGAGCAGCACCGCCCTGACAAGCTGGAGCACGGCCCGCGTAAACAGAGCCATATCCGGGGTGACCCTCTGCAGTAAAAGCACAGACTGTTTCACACATGAGATCAGGTCGTGTTTGTGCGGACTTTACTGTGAAAAGCGCCTCCTCCGTCAGGGCTGTGAACTGCAGCTTCACGCGCTTCAAACACTGCAGTGACGTCACCATAACAGTACTTTAATTATGTACAAGATTAACCTGCTGATTTCCAATTGGTAAAAAATAAAGCAAATAATCTAATAATATAATTCAAAAAATACAACACAAAAATGAGCTTTATTTAAGCTCTAATAAAATGGTGAGCTAAACATTTCCATCACTAAACATTTAAAATGTCATTAGAATGTTCCACATTCCAGGCCAGAGGCAAAATGAGAGCAGAAAGCAACTTAACAACCCTAACCCTAACCCAACCCTAACCCTAACCCTAATCCAATCATTAACTGACATGAAATATGAATTTCAGGGTAGAAATTACTTAGTTTGTTCTTCTATTACAACAACATTTCTGTGAATATTGTCCAGTAAAAATAATCACAAATGCTGTCAAATCCAACATTAAATGTGTTTGAAGCTCTGGGTTAGGTTTAGGGTTAGGGTTAACCCTCTGATGTAGGGATAGGGTTAGGTTTAGGGTTAGGGTTAACCCTCTGATGTCGCTCACATGTGTCTGATGCTGTTATTGTGATCTTCTGAGGTTAATCCCTGTTTAACATTTTCGAACATAAAAAATCAATTTAAATCAAATCAATTTATTTTTGTAAGGCCCATATTCACAACAACGGTTAGGGTTAGTAACCCCCGGCACCACTTTACTCTCAGTATAAGACCTGTACAGGAACCCCCGGCACCACTTTACTCTCAGTATAAGACCTGTACAGGAACCCCCGGCACCACATGACTCTCAGTATAAGACCTGTACAGGAACCCCCGGCACCACTTTACTCTCAGTATGAGACCTGTACAGGAACCCCCGGCACAACATGACTCTCAGTATAAGACCTCTACAGGAACCCCCGGCACCACATTACTCTCAGTATGAGACCTGTACAGGAACCCCCGGCACCACTTTACTCTCAGTATGAGACCTGTACAGGAACCCCCGGCACCACATGACACTCAGTATAAGACCTGTACAGGAACCCCCGGCACCACATTACTCTCAGTATGAGACCCGTACAGGAACCCCCGGCACCACATTACTCTCAGTATGAGACCCGTACAGGAACCCCCGGCACCACATGATTCTCAGTATAAGACCTGTACAGGAACCCCCGGCACCACATGACTCTCAGTATAAGACCTGTACAGGAACCCCCGGCACCACATGACTCTCAGTATAAGACCTGTACAGGAACCCCCGGCACCACATGACTCTCAGTATAAGACCTGTACAGGAACCCCCGGCACCACATGACTCTCAGTATAAGACCTGTACAGGAACCCCCGGCACCACATGACTCTCAGTATAAGACCTGTACAGGAACCCCCGGCACCACATGACTCTCAGTATAAGACCTGTACAGGAACCCCCGGCACCACATGACTCTCAGTATAAGACCTGTACAGGAACCCCCGGCACCACATGACTATCAGTATAAGACCTGTACAGGAACCCCCGGCACCATATGACTCTCAGTACGAGACCTGGACAGGAACCTCAGGCACCACATGACTCTCAGTATAAGACCTGTACAGGAACCCCCGGCACCACATGACTCTCAGTATAAGACCTGTACAGGAACCCCCGGCACCACATGATTCTCAGTATAAGACCTGTACAGGAACCCCCGGCACCACATGACTCTCAGTATAAGACCTGTACATGAACCCCCGGCACCACATGACTCTCAGTATAAGACCTGTACAGGAACCCCCGGCACCACTTTACTCTCAGTATGAGACCTGTACAGGAACCCCCGGCACCACATGACTCTCAGTATAAGACCTGTACAGGAACCCCCGGCACCACATGACTCTCAGTATAAGACCTGTACAGGAACCCCCGGCACCACTTTACTCTCAGTATGAGACCTGTACAGGAACCCCCGGCACCACATGACTCTCAGTATAAGACCTGTACAGGAACCCCCGGCATCACATGACTCTCAGTATAAGACCTGTACAGGAACCCCCGGCACCACATGACTATCAGTATAAGACCTGTACAGGAACCCCCGGCACCATATGACTCTCAGTACGAGACCTGTACAGGAACCCCCGGCACCACATGACTCTCAGTATAAGACCTGTACAGGAACCCCCGGCACCACATTACTCTCAGTATGAGACCTGTACAGGAACCCCCGGCACCACATGACTATCAGTATAAGACCTGTACAGGAACCCCCGGCACCACATTACTCTCAGTATAAGACCTGTACAGGAACCCCCGGCACCATATGACTCTCAGTACGAGACCTGGACAGGAACCTCAGGCACCACATGACTCTCAGTATAAGACCTGTACAGGAACCCCCGGCACCACATGACTCTCAGTATAAGACCTGTACAGGAACCCCCGGCACCACATGATTCTCAGTATAAGACCTGTACAGGAACCCCCGGCACCACATGACTCTCAGTATAAGACCTGTACATGAACCCCCGGCACCACATGACTCTCAGTATAAGACCTGTACAGGAACCCCCGGCACCACTTTACTCTCAGTATGAGACCTGTACAGGAACCCCCGGCACCACATGACTCTCAGTATAAGACCTGTACAGGAACCCCCGGCACCACATGACTCTCAGTATAAGACCTGTACAGGAACCCCCAACAATTATCTAAGCAATTCCATTAGTCATTTAAATGGGTCTTTTGAAAGGTCAGAGGGGCTCACCAGAATTAGATAATTTAAGTTTACTGTACATTTAACTTGTATCCATAAATTGTGCCATTTTTTTTTTGCAGAAAATGCATCACATTGGGAATGGAAATGTTTGGTTTGTTAGAATATAATAGAAAAATATAGCCGCAAGCGGCAATGATCGGCCCTCGCCACGCCGCCGCCACGCCGCAAGAGGAGGGGGCGCTAACGCGCCCCAATTGTCCTTTTATTACGCCTACTGCTGAATCTGTGACGCTGTCACATCTTCTCCCCTTTGTTTTACCATCAGAAAGCAATTTTATTTTGAATTCTTGGCAAAATGTGCGGCTTTGTTGCACAGACACCGTGACTCTTTGAATAAAAATGTGGATAACTTTTGATGGTCCTGAAGATGAGTCTCACCAAATTTCAGGTTAATAGGGCTAACGCCCTGGGAGGAGTTTGTGAAAGTCTAAAGTGTAAACATGTTCTGGCGATTTCCCCATTGGAATAACATGGAAGGTTTTGGTCATCGCTACGGCAACGCCATAACAATTATGACATGAGTCTCATTGACTTTTTTGATGGGGCCAAAATTGAGTTGTGTGTCAAATTTCATATAATTTCGCAAAACTAAATATTTAACCTCCATATAAAATCTGTAGGGGGCGCTGTGGCTCCAAATTAATTTATTTCACTTCAAGTAGGTTTAGGGCAAAGAGTTTAACAACTGATTCTAATTTGACGCAATTCGGACTTTATCTGCGCAAAAGGCAGAAATGTTAAATTTGGGAGATTTCTGAAATTCTTGCTACAGTTTGCGGCTTCGCCGCACAGAGACCGTGACAGGGTCAATGTCATTTGGATAACTTTTGATGTCCCACTCCTCAGTAGCATTTTCACCAAATTTCAGCTTTTTAGGGCCAACGCCCTGGGAGGAGTTCATAAAAGTACGACGTTTGGAAAAACTCCGAAGTCACGTTTAGCCATTTTTGAAGCAATATGGCCGACATTTGGTTGGGCGGACGGCGTTGCCGTAATAATATTTTTTACTTCTCTTGTCACATCTACCTCTGCGCCAAATTTCATGATTCTACGATCAGATTTTTTTTGGGTCATTTCCCATCTCTCAATGCATTTTTGGTACATTTGGGGGCGCTGACGCGCCAATTTTTTTTATTTTAGAAAAGGGAAATAGCCAAAATGTAGAGGCACAATTTTTAGAGGTGTTAACATTTTTGTGACTTTTCGTCAATGTTCACTGGGTGAAAAATAGGGGGGTTGGTCCCGAGAAGAAAGAAAGAAGAAAGAAGAATTAAAGCCGCAAGCGGCATCCAACGGCCCTCGCGGGCCGCCTGCCTTCCGACTCTGCGCTTTCGACTTGATAAAGTTGGCGCCCTTATTGTGTTGAATTAAAAAAGAACTTGACAGACTGCGACACAAATTTGCGGCTCCACCGAACAGAGACCGTAGCACTTAGAATATAAATATGGATAACTTTTGATGCCCCGCTTGTGTAGATGATATTTCCCAAAGTAAAGCTTGATTGAGCTATTGCCCACGGAGGAGTTTGTTAAAGTGTGAAGCGTAAATGTGAACATTTCAAAGATTTGGCATTTTTCCCATTTGTGACAGTATATTTGCAGCTCCACGGCACAGAGACCGTACCACTTAAAATCAAATTATGGGTAACTTTTGATGCCCGTTTGTGTAGATGATTTTCCCCAAATATGAACTTGATCGGACAATCGCCCTAGGAGGAGTTTGTTAAAGTGTGAAGCATGAAAATGTTGTGATTTGAGCGATTTTCCCATAAGGATAACATGGGATGTTTCTGTCATCGCTACGGTTACGCCGTAGAAAATATGACTTTGGCTCCCATACTTTTATTTTGGGAATGGCAAATTAGAATTTTGTGCAAAATATCATGTCATGTCATATTGTTTATAGGCCACTCTGAAGGCCAAATTGTCAGAATTCAGGGAAACGTTTGCGGCTCCGTCGCACAGAGACCGTAAAAGTTATCCTTAAAATTTGGATAACTTTAGATGCCCCACTTGTCTAGAGGACGTACACCGATTTTGAGGTTGGTGGGCAAAACGCACCAGGAGGAGTTCGCTAAAGTGTGAAACATAAAAATGTGGATATTTGAGAGATTTTGCGGTTTTCCCATAGGGATAACATGGGAGGTTTCCGTCATCGCTACGACTACGCCGTAAAAATTAAGGCATTTGTCTGATAAGCTTTTTTGATCGGGACGCCAAAATAGAATTTTGGGTAAAGTTTAGAACATTTTGGTAAAACTAATTTTTGACCTTCAATGTTAATTTAAAGGTCACTCTGTAGGGGGCGCTATCGCGTCCATTTAAATTTTGTCATCATAAACTGGTCCAAACTAGAAAGTTTAACAACGGATTCAAATTTGGTCCTAATCGGACTTGTTTTGATCAAATGGGAGCAATTTTTAGATTAGCAATATCCCAAAATAAGTTGTCCAACTTTGCGGCTGCGCTGCACACAGACCGTAAAAGGTATACCAAAAATTTGGATAACTTTAGATGCCCCACTTGTCCAGAGGACGTCCGCCGATTTTGAAGTTGGTGGGCAAAACGCCCTAGGAGGAGTTCGTCAAAGTTTGATGTGAACAAAATGGCTAACTCAGCTTGTTTTCATTTTCAAAGGAAGATGGCGGGCATAGGGTAAGTCTGGGGGCGTGGCCACCATAACATTTTTTTTTTGTCCTCAAGAGAGGAATGCGTGTCCCGAATTTCGTAGCTCTACGGCAAAGTTGACCCCGGAGCGTCTCCCATAGGCGCAATGTATTTTGACTTTTGTCGGTGGCGCTGTCGCGCCATTTTTTAACGAAAAAAAAAAATGGCCCAGAAAAAATCAAATTTTTTGCCGATTCTGAATTTTGGGCAAAGTTTGGTGAGTTTTTGAGCATGTTCAGGGGGTCAAATTAGAGATCAAAAAGCAGAATTCACTCATTGTTGACTATTTCTGTCATAGCAGGAGTAAGTATGCATGATCCATGCCTTCGGCATGGGCTAGTTCACTGTACTTGCCAGGGGCGACGGGGCACCAAACATGCGGGCTGCGCCCGCATGTTTGGTCAGACAGTCGCAACGCTGCCTTCGGCAGCGTTGCGGGAGCAATAGGCCCTGCTGGGGCTCGGGCCTAATAATATTCCGATGCGAAAACAATGTTTCCCATTTTTCAAATATCATAAACTATACATTTTCGGAAAGCGCTCGCGCTTTCCTACCTCATGGTGTGGGTCCCTGGTCACTGACAGGTACTTTCGTTAATTTTGAGTGGGCTCCGCCCACTTTGTGTTTTTGGCCCTCTATACAGTAATAATGTTCAATTTTTGCATTACATGCTTATATGCACGGAACATGCAAGAGATGGGGAACGTATTCGTGAGCTACTTAGCGCAAATGAGTGCTTTATATGGGGATGCGGTCGTCATCTCAATGTAAAGTGCTCGTTTAGTGCGCACTTTTGCACGGGCTTCGCCCGTTTACAACGGTAATGTTCCATTTTCCTACAACTAATTAGTATGCACGGGGCGTGCATGAGTGGAGGAGTGCGTTAGTGAGTGTTTGGAAGTGGGCGAGCGCTTCGCGCTCGATTTCGTGCGCACTACGTGCGCACTTTCGCAGCCGTGCTTCGCACGGCCTTACGAGATTAATAGGCCTCTCGCCAGCTTGTGGCGCTCGGGCCTAATAATCCGCAGCAGGCAATTTATTGTTCCGTCCCAGCAAATACAGAGCAAAGAGGAGAAGAGACCAGGCACAGCCCTGCCTGACCCCTCTGATCTGTCACATGACCATCGATTTTGATTGTTGATGTTGGACCATCGTAAAGAGCCCCAATATTTTTTATACTTAAATAATCAATTTGAAATTCGGTTTAAATAATCACTTTAAATAAATAAGTCCAGCTAAAGAATCTTCTCCTCGTCCAGACTTATTCTTTCATCTTTGTTTAGTTGTCTTGTGTGTGTCTCATTGTGTGTAAAGATGGTCTTATGTCGTCTTGTGTGTGTCTCATTGTGTGTAAAGATGGTCTTATGTCGTCTTGTGTGTGTCTCATTGTGTGTAAAGATGGTCTTATGTCGTCTTGTGTGTGTCTCATTGTGTGTAAAGATGGTCTTATGTCGTCTTGTGTGTGTCTCATTGTGTGTAAAGATGGTCTTATGTCGTCTTGTGTGTGTCTCATTGTGTGTAAAGATGGTCTTATGTCGTCTTGTGTGTGTCTCATTGTGTGTAAAGATGGTCTTATGTCGTCTTGTGTGTGTCTCATTGTGTGTAAAGATGGTCTCATGTCGTCTTGTGTGTGTCTCATTGTGTGTAAAGATGGTCTTATGTCGTCTTGTGTGTGTCTCATTGTGTGTAAAGATGGTCTTATGTCGTCTTGTGTGTGTCTCATTGTGTGTAAAGATGGTCTTATGTCGTCTTGTGTGTGTCTCATTGTGTGTAAAGATGGTCTTATGTCGTCTTGTGTGTGTCTCATTGTGTGTAAAGATGGTCTTATGTCGTCTTGTGTCTTTGTGGATTGGTTTGGGAGGATTTGTTCCATTCTTTTGGACATAATTGAGGTGAATAAACGTCACATTCAGAATAGAAATAGTCTTTATGAGGCACAGTCCAGTCGCTCCTTCAGGGACATGATGGCCTCCTTCACACGAGGAGGGGAGGAGTTTCACACGAGGAGGGGAGGAGTTTCACACGAGGAGGGGAGGAGTTTTATTAAGAACCACTTAAAGGTTGCGGGGAAATAAGGCAATAAGGAGTAAGTGTATCTTCTAGGGCGTGGCTGGTCGGGAGTGTGGGATGCTCCTGGCTGTCATTGTGTACCTGTCATTGTGCACCTGTTATTGTGCACCTGTCATTGTGCACCTGTCATTGTGCACCTGTTATTGTGCACCTATTATTGTGCACCTGTTATTGTGCACCTGTTATTGTGCGTAAATGTGAGCTTTTGTCGGTAGGGTTAGCCTAACCCTTGTGGTGTCTATATTTAGAGTTGTCACTTCCCATTTTTGACAACTGTTATCTCAGACCATCACTGCTGCAGGTCGTCTGCGGGTCGTCTGCGGGTCGTCTGCGGGTCGGGTGTTGGTCGGGTGTGGGTCGGGTGCGGGTCGTATGCGAGTCGTCTGCGGGTCGGGTGTTGGTCGGGTGCGGGTTGTCTGCGGGTCGTATGCGGGTCGGGTGTGGGTCGGGTGTGGGTCGTCTGTGGGTCGTCTGCGGGTCGGGTGTGGGTCGGGTGTGGGTCGGGTGCGGGTCGGGTGTGGGTCGGGTGCGGGTCGACCAACTTATGGTGGACTAGCCTCACTTATATCAGGACATATCTCTTTGTCTTGCTCTTATGTGATGAACAGTTGGTTCATATAGTCATAAAGTTGTTCTATGGAGTGAGTCTCAGCTCTTCTCAGTATTTAGTCTGGAAATGCTAAAATGCATCAAATATAAGAACGTGAAGTTCTATTTTCATTTTCTGGATTAATGAGACAAAACATAGAACCCAGTACCAGCTGAAGAACTCTAGAGCTGGTGAACTCTAGAGAGCTGATGAACTCTAGAGAGCTGAACTATAGAGGGCTGATGAACTCTAGAGCTGATAAACTCTAGAGAGCTGATGAACTCTAGAGAGCTGATGAACTCTAGAGAGCTGATGAACTCTAGAGCTGATGAACTCTAGAGCTGATGAACTCTAGAGAAAGGCACTTGTTCTCTTTGCAGAGCAGGTCCAGGCTCCATGATTTAGAGGAAGTTAAAGTTCAAGTTTGAAGTGGACAGAACTGTGCAGAGCTGACTGTGATAAAATGTGAATATATGATTATATTTCTGTGATGTATTTTATCTGCATAATAGTGATATATTATCTGCATCATTAGTCTAAGAGAAGAACGGGTGTGTGACAAACTGGATTTGTGAAGGGGTCGTAAAGATGGCCAAAGGATGTTTACCCTAGGGGGGGTGATAACCCAGACGAGTCTGGGTAATGTTTACCCAAGGCTTGATCTCTACGGAAAAATACCAAGTGCCTTGATGTGAGGCTGACCAATGAGAAATGTGACCCGCCTATTCCAGAATATCTAATAAAACCAACCAGCATGGGAAAAAACGGTGTGAGACGCGGGGGTGAGACGCAGGAGGGTCAGCCAGGCTCCTTACAACGGCTTGGCTGACACAGTCCCCGCGTTTTCTCCCATGCATGCCACACAAATGTCTGATATTTCTGTGTCGTTTAATATTCTAAGTTGAATTGTGTTCTCAATGTGTTAAGGAATAGCATCGGGTGTATGTCTAATTCCATGACATTTTCTGGTCCTATCGAGCCGGACGGCAAGCTCCCTTCGCGGAGATTGACGGGTGAATCGGTGAAGTCTGTGCACAGCTGAAAGAAGTCCACTTTTCCCGTGGCCGCCCATCGCACCTCAGTCTCCGCGAGGAGAGCGCGTCGTTTCGAAGCAGCAGGAGAACACAGGCGACAAAGAAGGTCAGAAAAATTTTGTGTGTGAAAAAAAGTGAGCCATAAAACGTTTTATGCATAGGCTTTATGCAGGAGGTTAGTTACTCGCATAAAGAGGAGTTTAATATTTCTCAGTCAAAAAATACAGGAGTTTAATATTTCTCATTGACAAAAAATACAGGAGTTTAATATTTCTCAGTCAAAAATACAGGAGTTTAATATTTCTCATTGACAAAAAATACAGGAGTTTAATATTTCTCATTTGACAAAAAATACAGGAGTTTAATATTTCTCAGTCAAAAATACAGGAGTTTAATATTTCTCAGTAAAAAATACAGGAGTTTAATATTTCTCAGTAAAAAATACAGGAGTTTAATATTTCTCAGTCAAAAATACAGGAGTTTAATATTTACTCATTAAAAAAATACAGGAGTTTAATATTTACTTATTAAAAAGAAAAATATTGGTTAGCTTTGTGAAGATAAGTTTCACACATAAAGGAGTTAAATTGCTCACCACGAGTTAAGTTTCTCACCGAAAGAAAGTTATGAAGCCTTATGCCGAGTTGTTACTGACATAAAGATGAGTGAATGTAAGCGCTGTGCACGAGCGAAGTAAGTAAGAGAGAAGTGTGAATGTGTGAATGAGGATTAATAAGTGATTAACTAACACTAAGTGAGAATCACAATTAATCATACAAGGGTCACAAGGCGTTATTCTGAGAGATCTAAAATTTGCAGTCACGGGTGAATCTTTAAACACCTAGCATTATCTCCGGTGGAAAATCAATAAGAAATTCTACTAGAAGCTTGAGATATGACGTGACTGTAAAGCAAGTAGCATTTCTCTCAGACGACCGAGACCAAATAATGCCAAAATTATCACCCCAAACTGTAAAAAAGACAAAGGAAAAGTCATAAGAGGATTTTGGAGGGAGACTTCCAGCGTGCTCAGATGACGTGGCAGAGAGGGGGAGATAAGGGGGGTCAACAAGGCAGGAGAGGGGAAAGCAGTTCAGAGGACGCTCTGAACTGATGAAATAAGTAAAGCTAAACTCAGCTGGTTTTAAATTTTAGTTAATGAGAGCTCTGTAGAACAAATTTAAGGGTTTTGTTTGATTGACAACAATCAATTATAAAGATTTCATTAAATTTGATAAGAGATGAAGATGAATTCAGATTTTTATAGATGGCCAATATTTTGGGGGAATGTGATGATCACAGACAGGACACTTCCTGTCCCCGACATAGAAGACAAAAGTTGTGTTTTTATGGTATCGTGTTTTTTGAGTGCACAGAACAAAGCTACGTTTTGTTTTGTTTTGTTTTATTATTGGACTTGACGGAAAATTATCTTTTTGGACTTAATGCATGACTAGATGAAAGTACAGGACAAAAAGACAGAAGTGTTTTTAAATTTAGAATAAAATGCAGGCACAGGCTTGGGAGTGATAATGTGGGTAAATAAGTGACTACTGATGTTTTTGGACATAGGAGTAGAACGGGTAGTAAGTAAAGTGATAGTAAAAGTTATATCAGTAACTTATTTATTTGTATTATCATGAGGAAACCTCGTATTGCATGTAGACGTAAGTGAGGGAATAAGTTAAATAGTGACGTCCGATGTCCTCCTTGGAAAGACATGAATGGGTCATTAACTAAAGACAACATGACACCAAGTCATAAAAGATAGCCAGAGATAACAGGGGCTATTGACTGGCAAAGAATCTGGAGGACTCAGGATGGAGCAGATGTCCGTTACCTTTACGGATCACAGGGACACCAAGAGGTTACACCTCAGGGGGGGTTGACGTGATGAGTAATAAGGAGAAGAGTTAAAATTAACAGGGAAAGAATTTGACATTCTAAAGTAAATGCCTGAAGGATTATGGAGATTCAATCAAGAATTGAATAGATTTAAATAAGACAATATCATCTAAATTTAGATGTTATAGAAGTTATGAAAACCAGTGATAACAGGACTTAAACATTATAGGACTCAGGACGGAGGCAAGAGATGGTTAGACTGATAAAATGATGTGCCTTATGGACAAGGGGAAGGTTTAGGATCATTTCGATAGTTATACACATATAGACTTGCTAGAACAAACTAATACACAATGTTTGTAAAGCACCACATGAGCAGGTGTGAGAGATTGAGTTTGAAACTCACCTGAAGCACATATAGAAGATTAGCACATATTACATTAGATGTGTGACTTTATGCAGGCCACACAAACAGAGGAGATGTGAAATTATTAATTATGTGAAGAATTTTAAGTTGTGAACTGACCCTTATGGCCAGCTCAACGGGGGAATTATTGAGATAATTAGTATTGTTTGATGTATTTGACACATACACACACACATACATACATACGCACCAAACATTTAGAGTTTGAAACATTTGGAGTTTGAAACTTTTAGAGTTTGAAACATTTAGAGTTTGAAACATTTGGAGTTTGAAACAAATGGTGGTAAAACAGATTTACAAGTTACAGGTTTGGCAGTGTAAGATTACACACATAGACTGATTGGACACACAGGGTGGGGGCCCAGTGCCGTGGAAGGGGGGGCTCAGCCAGGGATGTGACCACTGAACTGTGAAAGGTCAAGAGGTGACATTGCGGAGTGGAAGACAGACGCAATTCCATCTCTTCCTTGATTACATCTTGGATTAGTGAAAGTTGTAAACTATCTGGATTATTGAATTTTGGTTAAATGTAGAATTATGTAGAAGTTTGAGAAATGGGAATTCCATATCTCAAAAAGGAGGGATATGTACGTGTAAACAAATATTCCGAATCAATAATTACTAAAAAAAAATTGCAAACAAGAAAACTGTTTGAAATGCACTGAATTGTCGAAAAGACTTTGTTTATCACCACAGAGAACGTGTTGGAGATGTGGTGTTTACAGAGACAATCCAAGTGGGACAGCCAGTGGACGGAGCCACACCGTGTCGTCCTCACACCGACCATTGGAGGGACGAGATCATGGGTGCTCTCATGGGAAAGTGAGAGAAATGTCTGGACAACACAGCACCAGATCCATAACATCGCAGACGCAGGACTTCGTTTGTATTCTTCGTTTTTGTATGCAGAGACAACAGACAGAGATTCTACAGTACGCAAAGTACTATACTCTGCTACAATGAACGAGAGACAGAGGCTACGGTGCGCAGAGTACCATACTCTGTGAAAAAGAATCAACGAGTTATCATCATCAAGTGATGACGGTAATATGGGTGCTGAACACCTGTATTATACAATTGGGACAATCGGGACAAGAGGGACAATCGATCAACATACACAGAAATGGAATATAGAGGGAAGAAAATAAGTGATCAACATGAAAGGTTATGAAATGTGTAATGTGAAATGTTTAATGTACAATGTATAATTGACATGACAGTAGCTGAAGAAACACAATGGCATATTATACAGCCACTGTTGTTTGCACTAACTGAGAGTTTTTTATCTGCTACAACATCACTACATGTAATGTTCATGAGATTATGAATTGAGATGGGAAATGTACCAGTTCATATGTGTCATAGGTGTGATCGAAGCGAGCAGCGGGAGGAGGTTTCTTAAGAAACCAAGCGAGGACGTATGGTGGTGTGGAGACACAGTGCTGAGGGCTTGGAAACAAAGGGACTAGGACGTTGTGCCTATGTCTCTTTTGTGACCAGCATCACCCAGAACCATACCGCAGGGTCAAGGTCGAGAGGTTAATCTGGTTCCAGTAGCACCTGATACAACGTATTTGATGTTATTGGGGTGTCCAGAGAGGTCCCTGACGAGTCAAAGTGACTGACCAGAGAGCAGCGGGTTTAAGGGCTTTCCGCTTGTACTTCTATATTTCCCATCACACCGCACCAAATTATAGACAAGATAAACTGTCTGTTTGTCAAATTACAGAGATTGACCAAAAAACTGACTAAAAATTTAGGACAGTAATGCAGTAGACATGTTGTGGGCCGAGAGAAAAGAAATGTGTTCAATGTTGAGAACCGTGCATAAACTTTTTGAGTGTAAAAGTGTCATTTTAACACCAATATGAAAGACATGTTGAAAACTGAAAAGAATGATATGTTTGGCATATGAGACAGTAGACTAATGCTTTGATAAACAGGAGGGAAATGTGATAAAATGTGAATATATGATTATATTTCTGTGATGTATTTTATCTGCATAATAGTGATATATTATCTGCATCATTAGTCTAAGAGAAGAACGGGTGTGTGACAAACTGGATTTGTGAAGGGGTCGTAAAGATGGCCAAAGGATGTTTACCCTAGGGGGGGTGATAACCCAGACGAGTCTGGGTAATGTTTACCCAAGGCTTGATCTCTACGGAAAAATACCAAGTGCCTTGATGTGAGGCTGACCAATGAGAAATGTGACCCGCCTATTCCAGAATATCTAATAAAACCAACCAGCATGGGAAAAAACGGTGTGAGACGCGGGGGTGAGACGCAGGAGGGTCAGCCAGGCTCCTTACAACGGCTTGGCTGACACAGTCCCCGCGTTTTCTCCCATGCATGCCACACAAATGTCTGATATTTCTGTGTCGTTTAATATTCTGAGTTGAATTGTGTTCTCAATGTGTTAAGGAATAGCATCGGGTGTATGTCTAATTCCATGACACTGACTCTGGACTGCACAGTAGACTCTGGACTGAACCAGTAGACTCTGGACTGCAAAGTATACTCTGGACTGCACAGTAGACTCTAGACTGCACAGTAGACTCTAGACTGCACCAGTAGACTCTGGACTGCACAGTAGACTGTAGACTGCACAGTAGACTCTGGACTGCACAGTAGACTGTAGACTGCACAGTAGACTCTAGACTGCACAGTAGACTCTAGACTGCACAGTAGACTCTGGACTGCACAGTAGACTCTGGACTGAACAGTAGACTCTGGCCTACACAGTAGACTCTAGACTGCACAGTAGACTCTAGACTGCACAGTAGACTCTAGACTGCACAGTAGACTCTGGACCACACAGTAGACTCTAGACTGCACAGTAGACTCTAGACTGCACAGTAGACTTTAGACTGCACAGTAGACTCTAGACTGCACAGTAGACTCTGGACTGCACAGTAGACTCTGGACTGAACAGTAGACTCTGGACTGCACAGTAGACTCTGGACTGAACAGTAGACTCTGGACTGCATAGTAGACTCTGGACTGAACAGTAGACTCTGGACTGAACAGTAGACTCTGGACTGCACAGTAGACTCTGGACTGAACAGTAGACTCTGGACTGCACAGTAGACTCTGGACTGAACAGTAGACTCTGGACTGAACAGTAGACTCTAGACTGCACAGTAGACTCTAGACTGCACAGTAGACTCTGGACTGTGTCTAAAAGTGTTTTGTTGACTCAGTGCAACAAACGACAATGAACAATAAAAAACAAATAAGGTAAAAATAAGAAACCATTTAAAAGTAGACTTAGTATGTACGCTCTAACTTTAGACTCTATATCCGGACATTAGATCTATGGAATGTTAGAGTTAGGACTCTATATCCGGACATTAGATCTATGGAATGTTAGAGTTAGGACTCTATATCCGGACATTAGATCTATGGAATGTTAGAGTTAGGACTCTATATCCGGACATTAGATCTATGGAATGTTAGAGTTAGGACTCTATATCCGGACATTAGATCTATGGAATGTTAGAGTTAGGACTCTATATCCGGACATTAGATCTATGGAATGTTAGAGTTAGGACTCTATATCCGGACATTAGATCTATGGAATGTTAGAGTTAGGACTCTATATCCGGACATTAGATTGTCCGGATATGTCCATTCTATTTTCATTTTCTGGATTAATGAGACAAAACATAGAACCCAGTACCAGCTGAAGAACTCTAGAGCTGGTGAACTCTAGAGCTGAAGAACTCTAGAGAGCTGATGAACTATAGAGGGCTGATGAACTCTAGAGCGCTGATGAACTCTAGAGGGCTGATGAACTCTAGAGAGCTGATAAACTCTAGAGAGATGATGAACTCTAGAGCTGATGAACTCTAGAGAGCTGATGAACTCTAGAGAGCTGATGAACCCTAGAAAGCTGATGAACTCTAGAAAGCTGATGAACTCTAGAGAGCTGATGAACTCTAGAGAGCTGATGAACTCTAGAGCTGATGAACTCTAGAGAGCCGATGAACTCTAGAGAGCTGATGAACTCTAGAGCTGATGAACTCTAGAGAAAGGCACTTGTTCTCTTTGCAGAGCAGGTCCAGGCTCCATGATTTAGAGGAAGTTAAAGTTCAAGTTTGAAGTGGACAGAACTGTGCAGAGCTGACTCTGGACTGCACAGTAGACTCTGGACTGCGCAGTAGACTCTGGACTGAACCAGTAGACTCTGGACTGCAAAGTATACTCTGGACTGCACAGTAGACTCTAGACTGCACAGTAGACTCTAGACTGCACCAGTAGACTCTGGACTGCACAGTAGACTGTAGACTGCACAGTAGACTCTGGACTGCACCAGTAGACTCTGGACTGCACAGTAGACTGTAGACTGCACAGTAGACTCTGGACTGCACCAGTAGACTCTGGACTGCACAGTAGACTGTAGACTGCACAGTAGACACTAGACTGCACAGTAGACTCTAGACTGCACAGTAGACTCTGGACTGCACAGTAGACTCTGGACTGAACAGTAGACTCTGGCCTACACAGTAGACTCTAGACTGCACAGTAGACTCTGGACTGCACAGTAGACTCTGGACTGAACAGTAGACTCTGGCCTACACAGTAGACTCTAGACTGCACAGTAGACTCTAGACTGCACAGTAGACTCTAGACTGCACAGTAGACTCTGGACCACACAGTAGACTCTAGACTGCACAGTAGACTCTAGACTGCACAGTAGACTTTAGACTGCACAGTAGACTCTAGACTGCACAGTAGACTCTGGACTGCACAGTAGACTCTGGACTGAACAGTAGACTCTGGACTGAACAGTAGACTCTAGACTGCACAGTAGACTTTAGACTGCACAGTAGACTCTGGACTGCACAGTAGACTCTAGACTGCACAGTAGACTCTAGACTGCACAGTAGACTCTAGACTGCACAGTAGACTCTGGACTGTGTCTAAAAGTGTTTTGTTGACTCAGTGCAACAAACGACAATGAACAATAAAAAACAAATAAGGTAAAAATAAGAAACCATTTAAAAGTAGACTTAGTATGTACGCTCTAACTTTAGACTCTATATCCGGACATTAGATCTATGGAATGTCAGAGTTAGGACTCTATATCCGGACATTAGATCTATGGAATGTTAGAGTTAGGACTCTATATCCGGACATTAGATCTATGGAATGTTAGAGTTAGGACTCTATATCCGGACATTAGATCTATGGAATGTCAGAGTTAGGACTCTATATCCGGACATTAGATCTATGGAATGTTAGAGTTAGGACTCTATATCCGGACATTAGATCTATGGAATGTTAGAGTTAGGACTCTATATCCGGACATTAGATCTATGGAATGTTAGAGTTAGGACTCTATATCCGGACATTAGATCTATGGAATGTTAGAGTTAGGACTCTATATCCGGACATTAGATCTATGGAATGTTAGAGTTAGGACTCTATATCCGGACATTAGATCTATGGAATGTTAGAGTTAGGACTCTATATCCGGACATTAGATCTATGGAATGTTAGAGTTAGGACTCTATATCCGGACATTAGATCTATGGAATGTTAGAGTTAGAGTTAGGACTCTATATCTTGACATTAGATCTATGGAATGTTAGAGTTAGGACTCTATATCCGGACATTAGATCTATGGAATGTTAGAGTTAGAGTTAGGACTCTATATCCGGACATTAGATCTATGGGATGTTAGAGTTAGGACTCTATATCCGGACATTAGATCTATGGAATGTTAGAGTTAGAGTTAGGACTCTATATCCGGACATTAGATCTATGGGATGTTAGAGTTAGGACTCTATATCCGGACATTAGATCTATGGAATGTTAGAGTTAGAGTTAGGACTCTATATCCGGACATTAGATCTATGGGATGTTAGAGTTAGGACTCTATATCCGGACATTAGATCTATGGAATGTTAGAGTTAGAGTTAGGACTCTATATCCGGACATTAGATCTATGGAATGTTAGAGTTAGAGTTAGGACTCTGACCACAGGAGTTCCACTGTTTGCCTCCAGGCGGCGCTGCTGTTCTGTCTTTTCACAGTTTGAATGGAGCTCATCTTCTGGGACAAACCTGTGCCCGTCTGACCCTCCAGCCACGGGCCAGGTAACACCAAACCCCGCTGTACCCCGGCCCAGACCCCGGCCCAGACCCCGGTCCGGACCCCGGCCCATTCGAACACGCTCTCCAGAACCTCGGAGCCTGAACCCGCAGCACGCTCCGCAGCTTTTAGCAACAGTTGTGCTAGCGCTAATGCTAACAGTTTAGCTATTCTTCCGGTGAATAAAAGTTCTGGTTCGGGCTCAGAGTGGGTTCTGGGCGGGTTCGGGGTCTAGTCCGGGTTCGGGTCGTTAGGTTCAGTCATTAGTTCTGGTTTAGCCCTGATTGTTTTTAGGCTAATGTTATAAAAATGGGCTAAAACTGGATAAGCCCCTAAGTGCTAACTGTGGCTAAGCTAAATCAACAAACACAAGCTTCTGTGATTTTCTGCTTCTTTAAACGCACTTTCTCCGTAATTAAACAAAACCAGGACAAAAGCGGGTCTAAGTACAAATACAGCACGGTTTAATAAAATGACAACACTTATTTCACTTATAAGACTTTATATGTTATAGACACGTTAAGATTTGTTTAGTCTGTCCTGGTTTGGTCCATGTTTAATGATAATTATGACAGAGTTCTTGTTTTATTCTGGTTTAGTCGCGTTTTAAATTGAGCTGAAGCGATTAATCGACTAATTTGAAAATGCTTTCCTAAATTTCTCTATTAAACGGACTAACACACTTATATAAAATAACAAAGACAGTGACATTATTAAATCAAAATGTCAAAAAAATAAACTATTTCTGACGTCATCAACATTACACTTTATTCTTAAATATTCCCTCTCAGAAGCTTTTCAGTCACTTATTTTCAATGCAAACAAATGTGTCTCATTAATTAGATTTATTCAAGAAGCTTATTCAAACAATATAGAACATAAGAGTAAAACACTATAAACAATGAAAGGAGCAGTCAGAAGCATAAAGCTTATTACACTTTATTAAGTCATGTGTTTATGTCTGCGCATCCATGACCAGGAGTGTGGGACACGAGTGTGTGGGACACGAGTGACACACGAGTGTGTGGGACACGAGTGTGCGGCACACGAGTGACACACGAGTGTGTGGGACGTGTGACAGGAGAGTGTGGGACACGAGAGTGTGGGACGTGTGTGACAGGAGAGTGTGCGACGTGTGGGACACGAGTGTGTGGGACACGAGTGTGTGGGACCTGAGTGTGTGGGACCTGAGTGTGTGGGACGTGTGACAGGAGAGTGTGGGACACTAGTGTGTGGGACACGAGTGTGTGGGACGTGTGGGACACGAGTGACACACGAGTGTGTGGGACACGAGAGTGTGCGACGTGTGGGACACGAGTGTGTGGGACACGAGTGTGTGGGACACGAGTGTGTGGGACACGAGTGTGTGGGACCTGAGTGTGTGGGACCTGAGTGTGTGGGACGTGTGACAGGAGAGTGTGGGACACTAGTGTGTGGGACACGAGTGTGTGGGACGTGTGGGACACGAGTGACACACGAGTGTGTGGGACACGAGTGTGTGGGACCTGAGTGTGTGGGACGTGTGACAGGAGAGTGTGGGACGTGTGGGACACTAGTGTGTGGGACATGAGTGTGTGGGACCTGAGTGTGTGGGACGTGTGACAGGAGAGTGTGGGACGTGTGGGACACTAGTGTGTGGGACACGAGTGTGTGGGACGTGTGGGACAGGAGTGTGTGGGACGTGTGTGACAGGAGTGTGTGGGACGTGTGGGACACTAGTGTGTGGGACCTGAGTGTGTGGGACGTGTGACAGGAGAGTGTGGGACCTGAGTGTGTGGGACGTGTGTGACAGGAGTGTGTGGGACGTGTGGGACAGGAGTGTGTGGGACCTGAGTGTGTGGGACGTGTGGGACAGGAGTGTGTGGGACCTGAGTGTGTGGGACGTGTGTGACAGGAGTGTGTGGGACGTGTGGGACAGGAGTGTGTGGGACGTGTGGGACAGGAGTGTGTGGGACGTGTGGGACAGGAGTGTGTGGGACGTGTGGGACAGGAGTGTGTGGGACCTGAGTGTGTGGGACAG
The DNA here is from genome assembly GCF_026437365.1 of Eucyclogobius newberryi. NCBI lineage: Eukaryota > Metazoa > Chordata > Actinopteri > Gobiiformes > Gobiidae > Eucyclogobius > Eucyclogobius newberryi. The sequence continues at coordinate 42,537,099 of NW_027315945.1, forward strand.
GAGTGTGTGGGACGTGTGGGACAGGAGTGTGTGGGACCTGAGTGTGTGGGACAGGAGTGTGTGGGACCTGAGTGTGTGGGACAGGAGTGTGTGGGACCTGAGTGTGTGGGACGTGTGGGACGGGGTGCGAGTGGGGACGTGGGATTCTGTCTCATGTAACTGTATCTGTTGCACATGTTTAAACAGGATAAACAATGTAAACACTTGTTTACATCATGTTTCATTTGGAGTAATAATGATGATGATATGTCGTCCACACAATGACCTTTGACCCTGTGGAACACAAAATACAACAATAATTAGAACACAAAAGGAATTAAAAAGGGGGGTAGGGGTCACGGGTTAGGGTAAGGGTTAGAGTAGGGGTTAGGGGTCAGGGGTCAGGGGGTAGGGGGTTGAATTAATTAAAATGCATAAAATAATTTAGTTTAAAAAGTCTTTGAGCGAGTGAGGTCAGTGTGTGAGGTCAGTGGTCAATAGAATCATGTGACTCTAAAAGGGTTCTGGTTCCTGTCCAAGTCTCTGTCTAACCCTGGTTCTGGTTCTGGTTCCTGTCCAAGTCTCTGTCTAACCCTGGTTCTGGTTCTGGTTGTGTTCTCAGGTCTAAGATGGCGGAGGGCTCCCTGTCTATCATCACAGAGGCTTTAGACCCAGAGCTTCTCATTGACCCTGAAGTGGCTCTGAAGGCGTGTCAGGAAGTATTGCAGTCACATGACCTCAGGCAGGTGAGTCACGTGACCTCAGGCAGGTGAGTCACGTGACCTCAGCCGAGTGAGGGGTCACGTGACCTCAGCCGAGTGAGGGGTCACGTGACCTCAGCCGAGTGAGGGGTCACGTGACCTCAGCCGAGTGAGTGGTCACGTGACCTCAGCCGGGTGAGGGGTCACGTGACCTCAGGCGGGTGAGGGGTCACGTGACCTCAGGCGGGTGAGGGGTCACGTGACCTCAGCCGGGTGAGCCATGTGACCCGTGGAACAGTCATGGACGTTTGAAGGAGTCCAAGTTCTATTTGTGCTTCAGAAGTATTTTTGAAAAGCTGCTTTGCTGTATTCGGCTGATGATGATAAATACTTATGCAGTGAAATATACTTTTACTTATGCAGTGAAAAATATATACTTATACTTATGCAGTGAAATATACTTTTACTTATGCAGTGAAAAATATATACTTATACTTATGCAGTAAAAAATACTTATACTAGGACACTTGGTCCTAGGACACTTGGTCTTAGGACACATGGTCTTAGGACACTTGGTCTCAGGACACATGGTCTCAGGACATTTGGTCTCAGGACTCTTGGTCTTAGGACACTTGGTCCTAGGACACTTGGTCTCAGGACTCTTGGTCTCAGGACACTTGGTCTCAGGACACTTGGTCTTAGGACTCTTGGTCTTAGGACACTTGGTCCTAGGACACTTGGTCTTAGGACACTTGGTCTTAGGACACTTGGTCTCAGGACACTTGGTCTTAGGACACTTGGTCTTAGGACTCTTGGTCTTAGGACACTTGGTCTCAGGACACTTGGTCTCAGGACACTTGGTCCTAGGACACTTGGTCTTAGGACACTTGGTCTCAGGACACTTGGTCTCAGGACACTTGGTCTCAGGACACTTGATCTCAGGACACTTGGTCTCAGGACTCTTGGTCTCAGGACTCTTGGTCTCAGGACACTTGGTCTCAGGACACTTGGTCCTAGGACACTTGGTCTTAGGACACTTGGTCTCAGGACACTTGGTCTCAGGACACTTGGTCTCAGGACACTTGATCTCAGGACACTTGGTCTCAGGACTCTTGGTCTCAGGACTCTTGGTCTTAGGACACTTGGTCTCAGGACACTTGGTCTCAGGACACTTGGTCTTAGGACTCTTGGTCTTAGGAAACTTGGTCCTAGGACACTTGGTCTTAGGACACTTGGTCTCAGGACACTTGGTCTCAGGACACTTGGTCTCAGGACACTTGGTCTCAGGACTCTTGGTCTCAGGACACTTGGTCTCAGGACACTTGGTCTTAGGACTCCTGGTCTTAGGACACTTGGTCCTAGGACACCTGGTCTCAGGACTCTTGGTCTCAGGACACTTGGTCTCAGGACACTTGGTCTTAGGACTATTGGTCTTAGGACACTTGGTCCTAGGACACTTGGTCTTAGGACTCTTGTTTTTTGTGTTTGCAGAAAGTAGACGCTCCAGAGACATCTGCTGACATAAGCCCGCCCACTTCCTCTGAAATTTCCCCCTCAAATGCAACAAGCCCCGCCTCTTCCTGCGTGACGCGGCTACATAAGCACCGCCCCAAAGATGTCTCATCCAATCAGCAGTCGTCCTGGCTCCTGCGTCTGTTTGAGTCCAAACTGTTTGATATCTCAATGGCCATTTCATATTTATACAGCTCCAAAGACCCAGGAGTACAGGTACTACTACTGTTACTGCAGATACTACTGCATTTCATATTTATACAGCTCCAAAGACCCAGGAGTACAGGTACTACTACTGTTACTGCAGATACTACTGCATTTCATATTTATACAGCTCCAAAGACCCAGGAGTACAGGTACTACTACTGTTACTGCAGATACTACTGCATTTCATATTTATACAGCTCCAAAGACCCAGGAGTACAGGTACTACTACTGTTACTGCAGATACTACTGCATTTCATATTTATACAGCTCCAAAGACCCAGGAGTACAGGTACTACTACTGTAGTAGTAACAGTAGATTAAACATGTTCAAATGTTCCAGAGTCCTCTGTCCTTAGCTCCTCCCTCTGTCCTCCCTCTGTCCTTAGCTCCTCCCTCTGTCCTCAGTCCCTCCTTCTGTCCATAGCTCCTCCCTCTGTCCTAAGCTCCTCCCTCTGTCCTCCCTCTGTCCTTAGCTCCTCCCTCTGTCCTTAGTCCCTCCTTCTGTCCTTAGCTCCTCCCTCTGTCCTATGCTCCTCCCTCTGTCCTCCCTCTGTCCTTAGCTCCTCCCTCTGTCCTTAGTCCCTCCTTCTGTCCTTAGCTCCTCCCTCTGTCCTTAGTCCCTCCTTCTGTCCTTAGCTCCTCCCTCTGTCCTTAGTCCCTCCTTCTGTCCTTAGCTCCTCCCTCTGTCCTTAGTCCCTCCTTCTGTCCTTAGTCCCTCCTTCTGTCCTTAGCTCCTCCCTCTGTCCTTAGTCCCTCCTTCTGTCCTTAGTCCCTCCTTCTGTCCGGCTCTGGTACCGGCTCTGGTACCGGCTCTGGTACCTGCTCTGGTACCGGCTCTGGTACCTGCTCTGGTCCCTGCTCTGGTACCGGCTCTGGTACCGGCTCTGGTACCTGCTCTGGTACCGGCTCTGGTCCCTGCTCTGGTACCTGCTCTGGTCCCTGCTCTGGTACCGGCTCTGGTACCTGCTCTGGTACCGGCTCTGGTACCTGCTCACTTGTGTTGTTTTCCAGGCGTACATCGGGAACAGACTGTTCAGTTTTCTGGACTCGGAAGTGGACTTTTTTCTTCCACAGTTGCTCAACATGTTCGTGCACATGGACGCGCACGTGGGCGACGCCATCAAGCCTTACCTAGTATGTATACTTTTACTGCATTATACTGCAGTAACAAGTCCTACTGTGTACTTCTACTGCCGTAACAAATGCTACTGTGTACTTCTACTGCTGTAACAAGTCCTACTGTGTACTTCTACTGCTGTAACAAGTCCTATTGTGTACTTCTACTGCTGTAACAAGTCCTACAGTGTACTTCTACTGCTGTAACAAGTCCTACTGTGTACTTCTACTGCGGTAACAAGTCCTACAGTGTACTTCTACTGCTGTAACAAGTCCTGTGTTTCTCTCCTCTGATTGGCTCTTGCGTGTGATTGGCAGGTGTATCGGTGCCGTGGCTCCGTCCCCTTCAGCCTCACCTGTGCGTGGCTCCTGGGGGCCTACTCCAGTGACATGCATCTATCTACACAGACTCACTCCAGAGGCTCCAAACTGAGGAAACTCATCCTGTCAGATGAACTGCAGCCCAGTGCACGTGCACGAGGGGCCCGGGGCCTCCACGTGAGTGCAGCCGTGCACGTGAGCGAGCCCCGGAGTGTGCACGTGAGCGGAGCCGTGCACGTGAGCCACCGACGCACACATCAGGTAAAGCTGTCAATCACACTGGAACACACTACAACCGACTAGAACAGGTTATCACACTAGAACACACACTGTTGTGTATAACACACACTGTTGTGTATAACACACTGTTGTGTATAACACACACTGTTGTGTGTACTGTTGTGTGTAACACACACTGTTGTGTGTACCGTTGTGTGTAACACACACTGTTGTGTATAACACACACTGTTGTGTATAACACACACTGTTGTGTATAACACACACTGTTGTGTGTACTGTTGTGTATAACACACACTGTTGTCAGTGAGCTCAGACTCAGGATAACCACTCTGCCGTGTGTTGCAGCGCTCTAAGTCAGATGCCACGGTGAGCCTCTCTGTGACACCGAGCTCCAGCCTCAAGAGAACCTCGTCTAACCCTCGAGTGGAGAGTCCAGAGCAGGTACTGACCCAGAGACTGAGACTGACCACTGTGTGAATGTTTAATACTTCTAATTTAACTAGTACATTTCTAATAGGGTTAGGGTTGGTTATTACTGTTTCTGTTGGGTTAGGTCTGTCACTAACGGGTTAGGGTTAGGGTTTGGGTTAGGGTTACTGTCACTGTCACTGTCACTGTGACTTTGACTGTCACTGTCACTGTGACTTTGACTGTCACTGTCACTGTCACTGTGACTGTCACTGTCACTGTGACTGTCACTGTCACTGTGACTGTGACTGTCACTGTGACTGTGACTGTCACTGTCACTGTGACTGTGACTGTCACTGTGACTGTCACTGTCACTGTGACTGTGACTTTGACTGTCACTGTGACTTTGACTGTCACTGTGACTTTGACTGTCACTGTCACTGTGACTGTCACTGTCACTGTGACTGTGACTTTGACTGTCACTGTGACTGTGACTGTCACTGTGACTTTGACTGTGACTGTCACTGTGACTGTCACTGTGACTGTCACTGTGACTGTCACTGTGACTGTCACTGTGACTGTCACTGTGACTGTCACTGTGACTGTCACTGTGACTGTCACTGTGACTGTCACTGTGACTGTCACTGTGACTGTCACTGTGACTGTCACTGTGACTGTCACTGTGACTGTCACTGTGACTGTCACTGTGACTGTCACTGTGACTGTCACTGTGACTGTCACTGTGACTGTCACTGTGACTGTCACTGTGACTGTCACTGTGACTGTCACTGTGACTGTCACTGTGACTGTCACTGTCACTGTGACTGTCACTGTGACTGTGACTGTCACTGTGACTGTCACTGTCACTGTGACTGTCACTGTCACTGTGACTGTCACTGTGACTGTCACTGTCACTGTGACTGTCACTGTGACTGTGACTGTCACTGTCACTGTCACTGTGACTGTGACTTTGACTGTCACTGTGACTTTGACTGTCACTGTCACTGTCACTGTGACTGTCACTGTCACTGTGACTTTGACTGTGACTTTGACTGTCACTGTGACTTTGACTGTCACTGTCACTGTGACTTTGACTGTGACTGTCACTGTGACTGTCACTGTGACTGTCACTGTGACTGTCACTGTGACTGTCACTGTGACTGTCACTGTGACTGTCACTGTGACTGTCACTGTGACTGTCACTGTGACTGTCACTGTGACTGTCACTGTGACTGTCACTGTGACTGTCACTGTGACTGTCACTGTGACTTTGACTGTCACTGTCACTGTCACTGTGACTGTCACTGTCACTGTCACTGTCACTGTGACTGTGACTGTCACTGTGACTGTGACTGTCACTGTGACTGTCACTGTGACTGTCACTGTGACTGTGACTGTGACTGTCACTGTGACTGTCGCTGTCACTGTGACTGTCACTGTGACTGTGACTGTCGCTGTCACTGTGACTGTCACTGTGACTGTGACTGTCACTGTGACTGACTGTCGCTGTCACTGTGACTGTCACTGTGACTGTGACTGTCACTGTGACTGTCACTGTCACTGTGACTGTGACTGTCGCTGTCACTGTGACTGTCACTGTGACTGTGACTGTCACTGTGACTGTCACTGTCACTGTGACTGTGACTGTCACTGTCACTGTCACTGTCACTGTGACTGTCACTGTCACTGTGACTGTGACTGTCACTGTCACTGTCACTGTCACTGTGACTGTCACTGTGACTGTCACTGTCACTGTGACTGTCACTGTGACTGTGACTGTCACTGTGACTGTCACTGTCACTGTGACTGTCACTGTCACTGTGACTGTCACTGTGACTGTCACTGTCACTGTGACTGTCACTGTCACTGTGACTGTCACTGTGACTGTCACTGTCACTGTGACTGTCACTGTGACTGTGACTGTGACTGTCACTGTCACTGTGACTGTCACTGTGACTGTCACTGTCACTGTGACTGTCACTGTGACTGTCACTGTGACTGTCACTGTCACTGTGACTGTCACTGTCACTGTGACTGTCACTGTGACTGTCACTGTGACTGTCACTGTCACTGTGACTGTCACTGTGACTGTCACTGTCACTGTGACTGTCACTGTGACTGTCACTGTGACTGTGACTGTGACTGTGACTGTCACTGTCACTGTGACTGTCACTGTGACTGTCACTGTCACTGTCACTGTGACTGTCACTGTCACTGTCACTGTCACTATCACTGTCACTGTGACTGTCACTGTCACTGTCACTGTCACTGTCACTGTCACTGTCACTATCACTGTCACTGTCACTATCACTGTCACTGTGACTGTGACTGACTGTCACTGTGACTGTGACTGTGACTGTGACTGACTGTCACTGTGACTGTGACTGACTGTGACTGTGACTGTCACTGTGACTGTGACTGTCACTGTGACTGTCACTGTCACTGTCACTGTCACTGTGACTGTGACTGTCACTGTGACTGTGACTGTCACTGTGACTGTGACTGTCACTGTGACTGTCACTGTCACTGTCACTGTCACTGTGACTGTGACTGTCACTGTGACTGTGACTGTCACTGTGACTGTCACTGTCACTGTGACTGTCACTGTCACTTTCACTGTGACTGTGACTGTCACTGTGACTGTCACTGTCACTGTGACTGTCACTGTGACTGTCACTGTGACTGTCACTGTGACTGTCACTGTGACTGTCACTGTGACTGTCACTGTGACTGTCACTGTCACTGTGACTGTCACTGTGACTGTCACTGTGACTGTCACTGTGACTGTCACTGTCACTGTCACTGTCACTGTGACTGTCACTGTCACTGTGACTGTCACTGTCACTGTGACTGTCACTGTCACTGTGACTGTCACTGTGACTGTCACTGTCACTGTGACTGTCACTGTGACAGTCACAGTCACAGTCACAGTCACAGTGACAGTGACAGTGACTGTGACTGTCACTGTGACTGTGACTGTGACTGTGACTGTCACTGTGACTGTGACTGTGACTGTCACTGTGACTGTGACTGTGACTGTCACTGTCACTGTGACTGTGACTGTCACTGTGACTGTGACTGTGACTGTCACTGTGACTGTGACTGTGACTGTCACTGTGACTGTGACTGTGACTGTGACTGTGACTGTCACTGTCACTGTCACTGTCACTGTGACTGTGACTGACTATCTATCACTGTCACTGTGACTGTCACTCTGACTGTGACTGTCACTGTCACTGTGACTGTGACTGTGACTGTCACTGTCACTGTGACTGTCACTGTGACTGTGACTGTCACTGTGACTGTCACTGTCACTGTGACTGTGACTGTCACTGTCACTGTGACTGTCACTGTCACTGTGACTGTGACTGTCACTGTGACTGTCACTGTGACTGTGACTGTCACTGTCACTGTCACTGTGACTGTGACTGTCACTGTCACTGTGACTGTGACTGTCACTGTCACTGTGACTGTGACTGTCACTGTCACTGTCACTGTGACTGTGACTGTCACTGTCACTGTCACTGTGACTGTGACTGTCACTGTCACTGTGACTGTCACTGTCACTGTGACTGTGACTGTGACTGTCACTGTCACTGTGACTGTCACTGTCACTGTGACTGTGACTGTCACTGTGACTGTGACTGTGACTGTCACTGTCACTGTGACTGTGACTGTGACTGAGACTGACTATCACTGTCACTGTGACTGTCACTCTGACTGTGACTGTGACTGTCACTTTCATGTATGTTCTGTTTTTCACAGCCGTCATGTTGAATCTTTACTTGTTTAATTAATGTTCTTTTTAGATTTATAGATAGTTTGTCCAGGACCAATGGTTGAAAAACTGTTTTCTGGTGCATTTACAGGGATGATTATTAATGTATTAATGCATCAATGTATTATATATTAATGTATTAATGTATTATGTATTAATGTATTATATATTAATGTATTATGCATTAATGTATTATGTATTATGCATTAATGTATTATGTATTAATGTATTATGCATTAATGTATTATGCATTAATGTATTATGCATTAATGTATTATGTATTAATGTATTATGTATTAATGTATTATGCATTAATGTATTATGCATTAATGTATTATGTATTAATGTATTATGCATTAATGTATTAATGTATTATTTATTATGCATTAATGTATTATGTATTATGTATTATGTATTAATGTATTGGATGAATATGGATTAATCTATGAACTTGTTTTAGCCTTGAGATAAACACATGTGATAGAGTTATTTTATACGTTATGTGTGATAAATGTGATGAACCTAACCTTTGACCCTCAGGACACTGAGTCTGGCTCCGAGAGTCCGACTGAGTCTGAGTCCGTACCTGTGAGTCCAGATGCACTCTGGGAAATGCAGGAGAACCAATCAGGGCCAAGGGCGTTCTCTGTTTCCTCCAATCAGAGCTGATCAATTTCACTTTTCTTCTGTGAAAACAGTGGTATTTACCTCCACCTTTGGGTTTAAACCAATCAGGTTCACATGTGGCTCAAACCAGGATCAAACCAGGATCAAACCAGGATCAAACCAGGATCAAAACAGGATCAGAACCATCTCTCTAAGACCAGAACCCTTTAAGACCAGAACCCTTTAAGACCAGAACCCTTTAAGACCAGAACCCTTTAAGACCAGAACCCTTTGTTTTATTCTGTGTTTTGTGAAGCACTTTGTGACCTCTGTCTGTGAAAGGTGCTATATAAATAAAATTTACTTACTTACTTACTTACTTACTTACTTACTAAGACCAGACTCAGCAGTGAAACTCTTCTGGAATATTCTGCTCAGTTTGCTCTTAACAAACTTTCAAAACTGTCCAATCTTTACCTGAAGATGTTTTCCACAAAGACATAAAGATCTGGCCTTAAAGTCGCTCCCGCTCCAAGCCAGGCTTTCAGATAGGATTTGAAAACACCCGGGGGACTTGGGGGGCCCGGGGGACTCGGGGGCCCGGGGGACTCGGCAGCATCACGGCGCATCGTCGTGGTGTGTTTTCCGACACTTTTACAAAATAAAGCGGCGCTTTTAACGTGGTGCGCCGTAAACGAACGCCATCATTTACGGCGCTCTGGCACATTCTCCACATTTCAAAATCCAGAGAGTCTGAGGCACACAGTTGTTCACATGTGGACATACTTTGCGTCCTCTCTGTAAATGTCTTTGTATCTAATATGTCAACAAATATAAATCTGCTCTGTCCATTTGTCAGATTTTAATGTCCCAAAATAAATTGGACAATTTGGCCTTAATTTATATGAAAACATTACATTTTCTTACATTTATTACGGAAGTAACCTGCAGACGTTTCAAATTGATATCTCTTTGTTTGTTCATTTTTCATACTGACCTGACCAAAGATCTCAAACTCAAACTTTTCTGTCGCTTACATTTTTTTCTTCATAAAAAGGCCCAGAATTATCTGAATAAATCTGAATGTTGGTTAGAGCTGGTCCTGGTCCTGGTCCTGGTCCTGGTCCTGGTCCTGGAGTCTGGTCCTGGTCCTGGAGTCTGGTCCTGGTCCTGGTCCTGGAGTCTGGTCCTGGTCCTGGTCCTGGAGTCTGGTTCTGGTCCTGGTCCTGGTCCTGGTCCTGGTCCTGGTCCTGATCTCAGATGGTGGAGTGGGAGCTTTTCTGTTTCTGAGCTTCTCAGATACAATATTCTCATGGTCTGTCTTCTCAACCTTAATGTTTGGGTCTAATGCTCTGCTCTGACCTGCTCCGGGTTCTGACCCCGTCTCCTGCTCTCTGGTCCCTGACAGCCGGTGCGCTTGGCTCCACAGAGAGAGTTCGTGAAGTCTCTCTTGGGCATCGGGAAGCGTTTGGCGACGTTACCTACAAAGGAGCAGAAGACGCACAGACTGATCTCAGAACTGTCGCTGCTCAACCACAAACTGCCGGCCCGAGTCTGGCTCCCGACGGCCCAATTCCAGCACCACGTGGTCCGAGTACCACACACCCAGGCCGTAGTGCTCAACTCCAAGGACAAGGTGAGACCGGACCTGCTTTAGTCCTGCTTTAGACCTGCTTTAGTCCTGGTTTAGAACTGCTTTAGACCTGCTTTAGTCCTGGTTTAGACCTGCTTTAGACCTGCTTTAGTCCTGGTTTAGACCTGCTTTAGACCTGCTTTAGACCTGCTTTAGTCCTGGTTTGGACCTGCTTTAGACCTGCTTTAGTCCTGCTTTAGACCTGCTTTAGTCCTGGTTTAGTCCTGCTTTAGTCCTGGTTTAGAACTGCTTTAGACCTGCTTTAGTCCTGGTTTAGACCTGCTTTAGACCTGCTTTAGTCCTGGTTTAGACCTGCTTTAGACCTGCTTTAGACCTGCTTTAGTCCTGGTTTGGACCTGCTTTAGACCTGCTTTAGTCCTGCTTTAGACCTGCTTTAGTCCTGGTTTAGACCTGCTTTAGACCTGCTTTAGTCCTGGTTTAGACCTGCTTTAGTCCTGCTTTAGACCTGCTTTAGTCCTGGTTTGGACCTGCTTTAGTCCTGCTTTAGACCTGCTTTAGTCCTGCTTTAGTCCTGCTTTAGTCCTGCTTTAGTCCTGCTTTAGTCCTGCTTTAGACCTGCTTTAGTCCTGCTTTAGTCCTGCTTTAGACCTGCTTAAGTCCTGCTTAAGTCCTGCTTTAGTCCTGCTTTAGACCTGCTTTAGTCCTGCTTTAGTCCTGCTTTAGACCTGCTTTAGTCCTGCTTTAGACCTGCTTTAGACCTGCTTTAGTCCTGCTTTAGTCCTGTTTTAGTCCTGCTTTAGACCTGCTTTAGTCCTGCTTTAGTCCTGCTTTAGTCCTGCTTTAGTCCTGCTTTAGACCTGCTTTAGTCCTGCTTTAGTCCTGCTTTAGACCTGCTTTAGTCCTGCTTTAGTCCTGCTTTAGACCTGCTTTAGTCCTGCTTTAGACCTGCTTTAGTCCTGCTTTAGTCCTGCTTTACTCCTGCTTTAGACCTGCTTTAGACCTGCTTTAGTCCTGCTTTAGTCCTGCTTTAGTCCTGCTTTAGACCTGCTTTAGACCTGCTTTAGTCCTGCTTTAGTCCTGCTTTAGTCCTGCTTTAGTCCTGCTTTAGTCCTGCTTTAGACCTGCTTTAGTCCTGCTTTAGTCCTGCTTTAGTCCTGCTTTAGACCTGCTTTAGTCCTGCTTTAGTCCTGCTTTAGACCTGCTTTAGTCCTGCTTTAGACCTGCTTTAGACCTGGTTTAGACCTGCTTTAGACCTGCTTTAGACCTGCTTTAGACCTGCTTTAGACCTGCTTTAGACCTGCTTTAGTCCTGCTTTAGTCCTGGTTTAGTCCTGCTTTAGTCCTGCTTTATACCTGCTTTAGTCCTGCTTTAGACCTGCTTTAGTCCTGCTTTAGTCCTGCTTTAGTCCTGCTTTAGACCTGCTTTAGTCCTGCTTTAGTCCTGCTTTAGACCTGCTTTAGTCCTGCTTTAGACCTGCTTTAGTCCTGCTTTAGACCTGCTTTAGTCCTGCTTTAGACCTGCTTTAGTCCTGCTTTAGTCCTGCTTTAGACCTGCTTTAGTCCTGCTTTAGTCCTGCTTTAGACCTGCTTTAGTCCTGCTTTAGACCTGCTTTAGACCTGCTTTAGACCTGCTTTAGTCCTGCTTTAGACCTGCTTTAGTCCTGCTTTAGTCCTGCTTTAGACCTGCTTTAGTCCTGCTTTAGTCCTGCTTTAGACCTGCTTTAGTCCTGCTTTAGTCCTGCTTTAGACCTGCTTTAGTCCTGCTTTAGTCCTGCTTTAGTCCTGCTTTAGTACTGCTTTAGACCTGCTTTAGTCCTGCTTTAGACCTGCTTTAGTCCTGGTTTGGACCTGCTTTAGTCCTGCTTTAGTCCTGCTTTAGACCTGCTTTAGTCCTGCTTTAGTCCTGCTTTAGTCCTGCTTTAGTACTGCTTTAGACCTGCTTTAGTCCTGCTTTAGACCTGTTTTAGTCCTGCTTTAGTCCTGCTTTAGTCCTGCTTTAGTCCTGCTTTAGACCTGCTTTAGTCCTGCTTTAGTCCTGCTTTAGACCTGCTTTAGTCCTGCTTTAGTCCTGCTTTAGTCCTGCTTTAGTCCTGCTTTAGTCCTGCTTTAGACCTGCTTTAGACCTGCTTTAGTCCTGCTTTAGACCTGCTTTAGACCTGCTTTAGTCCTACTTTAGTCCTGCTTTAGACCCGCTTTAGTCCTGCTTTAGACCTGCTTTAGACCTGCTTTAGTCCTGCTTTAGACCTGGTTTAGTCCTGCTTTAGTCCTGCTTTAGTCCTGCTTTAGTCCTGCTTTAGACCCGCTTTAGTCCTGCTTTAGTCCTGGTTTAGACCTGGTTTAGACCTGGTTTGGACCTGCTTCAGTCCTGCTTTAGTCCTGCTTTAGTCCTGCTTTAGACCTGCTTTAGACCTGGTTTAGACCTGGTTTAGACCTGGTTTAGACCTGGTTTAGACCTGCTTCAGTCCTGCTTTAGTCCTGGTTTAGACCTGGTTTAGACCTGGTTTAGACCTGGTTTAGACCTGCTTTAGTCCTGCTTTAGACCTGCTTTTGTCCTGCTTTAGTCCTGGTTTAGACCCGCTTTAGACCCGGTTTAGACCCAGTTTAGACCCTGTTTAGACCCGCTTTAGGCCTGGTTTAGACCCGGTTTAGACCTGCTTTAGACCTGCTTTAGACCTGGTTTAGACCTGCTTTAGTCCTGGTTTAGACCTGGTTTAGACCTGCTTTAGACCTGGTTTAGAACCTGCTTTAGACCTGGTTTAGACCTGGTTTAGTCCTGGTTTAGACCTGCTTTAGAACCTGCTTTAGACCTGGTTTAGACCTGGTTTAGACCTGCTTTAGACCTGCTTTAGACCTGCTTTAGTCCTGGTTTAGACCTGCTTTAGTCCTGGTTTAGACCTGGTTTAGACCTGGTTTAGACCTGCTTTAGTCCTGCTTTAGACCTGCTTTTGTCCTGCTTTAGTCCTGGTTTAGACCCGCTTTAGGCCTGGTTTAGACCCGGTTTAGACCTGCTTTAGACCTGCTTTAGACCTGGTTTAGACCTGCTTTAGTCCTGGTTTAGACCTGGTTTAGACCTGCTTTAGACCTGGTTTAGAACCTGCTTTAGACCTGGTTTAGACCTGGTTTAGTCCTGGTTTAGACCTGCTTTAGAACCTGCTTTAGACCTGGTTTAGACCTGGTTTAGACCTGGTTTAGACCTGCTTTAGTCCTGCTTTAGTCCTGCTTTAGACCCGCTTTAGACCTGCTTTAGTCCTGCTTTAGACCTGGTTTAGACCTGCTTTAGACCCGCTTTAGACCTGCTTTAGTCCTGCTTTAGACCTGGTTTAGACCTGCTTTAGACCTGCTTTAGACCTGCTTTAGACCCGGTTTAAACCCGGTTTAGACCCCCTTTAGGCCTGGTTTAGACCCGGTTTAGTCCTGCTTTAGTCCTGGTTTAGTCCTTCTGTCCTCTCTCAGGCTCCGTACCTCATCTATGTGGAGGTTCTAGAGTGTGAGGACATAGAGACTTCTCTGGTTCCGGTCCGGATCCCTGAGACTCGAGTCCGGATCACCAGGTCTGTGGAGAACATCGCTGTCGCCGCGGAAACCAGCGAGACCAGAACCGGAACCTTCTCAGTCGTCCCAAACTATGACAACGACGAAGAGGCCTGGAGCACAGACGACCTCGGGACACTGCAGGTACTCCTTACTCACACTGCAGGTACTCCTTACTCACACTGCAGGTACTCCCGCTGCAGGTACTCCCACTGCAGGTACTCCCACTGCAGGTACTCCTTACTCCCACTGCAGGTACTCACACTGCAGGTACTCCTTACTCACACTGCAGGTACTCCCGCTGCAGGTACTCCCACTGCAGGTACTCCCACTGCAGGTACTCCTTACTCCCACTGCAGGTACTCACACTGCAGGTACTCCTTACTCACACTGCAGGTACTCCCACTGCAGGTACTCCCACTGCAGGTACTCCCACTGCAGGTACTCCTTACTCACACTGCAGGTACTCCCACTGCAGGTACTCCTTACTCCCACTGCAGGTACTCCCACTGCAGGTACTCCTTACTCACACTGCAGGTACTCCCACTGCAGGTACTCCTTACTCCCACTGCAGGTACTCCCACTGCAGGTAGTCCTTACTCCCACTGCAGGTACTCCTTACTCCCACTGCAGGTACTCCCACTGCAGGTACTCCTTACTCACACTGCAGGTACTCCCACTGCAGGTACTCCTTACTCCCACTGCAGGTACTCCCACTGCAGGTACTCCTTACTCCCACTGCAGGTACTCCCACTGCAGGTACTCCTTACTCCCACTGCAGGTACTCCTTACTCACACTGCAGGTACTCCTTACTCCCACTGCAGGTACTCCCACTGCAGGTACTCCCACTGCAGGTACTCCCACTGCAGGTACTCCTTACTCACACTGCAGGTACTCCCACTGCAGGTACTCCTTATTCCCACTGCAGGTACTCCCACTGCAGGTACTCCTTACTCACACTGCAGGTACTCCCACTGCAGGTACTCCTTACTCCCACTGCAGGTACTCCCACTGCAGGTACTCCTTACTCCCACTGCAGGTACTCCTTACTCACACTGCAGGTACTCCTTACTCCCACTGCAGGTACTCCCACTGCAGGTACTCCCACTGCAGGTACTCCCACTGCTGGTACTCCTTACTCACACTGCAGGTACTCCCACTGCAGGTACTCCTTATTCCCACTGCAGGTACTCCCACTGCAGGTACTCCTTACTCACACTGCAGGTACTCCCACTGCAGGTATTCCTTACTCCCACTGCAGGTACTCCCACTGCAGGTACTCCTTACTCACACTGCAGGTACTCCCACTGCAGGTACTCCTTACTCCCACTGCAGGTACTCACACTGCAGGTACTCCTTACTCACACTGCAGGTACTCCCACTGCAGGTACTCCCACTGCAGGTACTCCTTACTCCCACTGCAGGTACTCCCACTGCAGGTACTCCTTACTCACACTGCAGGTACTCCCACTGCAGGTACTCCTTACTCCCACTGCAGGTACTCCCACTGCAGGTACTCCTTACTCCCACTGCAGGTACTCCCACTGCAGGTACTCCTTACTCACACTGCAGGTACTCCTTACTCCCACTGCAGGTACTCCCACTGCAGGTACTCCCACTGCAGGTACTCCTTACTCACACTGCAGGTACTCCCACTGCAGGTACTCCTTATTCCCACTGCAGGTACTCCCACTGCAGGTACTCCTTACTCACACTGCAGGTACTCCCACTGCAGGTACTCCTTACTCCCACTGCAGGTACTCCCTCTGCAGGTACTCCTTACTCCCACTGCAGGTACTCCTTACTCCCACTGCAGGTACTCCTTACTCACACTGCAGGTACTCCTTACTCCCACTGCAGGTACTCCTTACTCACACTGCAGGTACTCCCACTGCAGGTACTCCTTACTCCCACTGCTGGTACTCCTTACTCACACTGCAGGTACTCCTTACTCACACACAGGTACTCCTTACTCACACTGCAGGTACTCCTTACTCACACACAGGTACTCCTTACTCACACTGCAGTACTCCGTACTCACACTGTAGGTACTCCTTACTCACACTGCAGGTACTCCTTACTCACACTGCAGGTACTCCTTACTAACACTGCAGGTACTCATTACTCACACACAGGTACTCATTACTCACACACAGGTACTCCTTACTAACACTGCAGGTACTCCTTGTTTCAGATCGCTGAAAGCTTCAGCTGTGACACCATCAGTATGTTTTCTGTCGACTCCATCACGAGCACCGAGAGCCGCGAGACCCTTTATATCCAGGCCGGAGACATCAGGTAAATACTGCACAAAGTACTGCATAAAGTACTATATAAAGTACTATATCCAGGCCGGAGACATCAGTTAAATACTGCACAAAGTACTGCATAAAGTACTATATAAAGTACTATATCCAGGCCGGAGACATCAGTTAAATACTGCACAAAGTACTGCATAAAGTACTATATAAAGTACTATATCCAGGCCGGAGACATCAGTTAAATACTGCACAAAGTACTGCATAAAGTACTATATAAAGTACTATATCCAGGCCGGAGACATCAGTTAAATACTGCACAAAGTACTGCATAAAGTACTATATCCAGGCCGGAGACATCAGTTAAATACTGCATAAAGTACTATATAAAGTACTATATCCAGGCCGGAGACATCAGTTAAATACTGCACAAAGTACTGCATAAAGTACTATATAAAGTACTATATCCAGGCCGGAGACATCAGTTAAATACTGCACAAAGTACTGCATAAAGTACTATATAAAGTACTATATCCAGGCCGGAGACATCAGTTAAATACTGCACAAAGTACTGCATAAAGTACTATATAAAGTACTATATCCAGGCCGGAGACATCAGTTAAATACTGCACAAAGTACTGCATAAAGTACTATATAAAGTACTATATCCAGGCCGGAGACATCAGTTAAATACTGCACAAAGTACTGCATAAAGTACTATATCCAGGCCGGAGACATCAGTTAAATACTGCATAAAGTACTATATAAAGTACTATATCCAGGCCGGAGACATCAGTTAAATACTGCACAAAGTACTGCATAAAGTACTATATAAAGTACTATATCCAGGCCGGAGACATCAGTTAAATACTGCACAAAGTACTGCATAAAGTACTGCATAAAGTACTATATCCAGGCCGGAGACATCAGGTAAATACTGCACAAAGTACTGCATAAAGTACTGCATAAAGTACTATATCCAGGCCGGAGACATCAGTTAAATACTGCACAAAGTACTGCATAAAGTACTATATCCAGGCCGGAGACATCAGTTAAATACTGCACAAAGTACTGCATAAAGTACTATATAAAGTACTATATCCAGGCCGGAGACATCAAATAAATACTGCACAAAGTACTGCATAAAGTACTATATAAAGTACTATATCCAGGCCGGAGACATCAGTTAAATACTGCACAAAGTACTGCATAAAGTACTATATAAAGTACTATATCCAGGCCGGAGACATCAAATAGATTCTGCACAAAGTACTGCATAAAGTACTATATAAAGTACTATATCCAGGCCGGAGACATCAGGTAAATACTGCACAAAGTACTGCATAAAGTACTATATAAAGTACTATATCCAGGCCGGAGACATCAGTTAAATACTGCACAAAGTACTGCATAAAGTACTGCATAAAGTACTATATCCAGGCCGGAGACATCAGGTAAATACTGCACAAAGTACTGCATAAAGTACTGCATAAAGTACTATATCCAGGCCGGAGACATCAGTTAAATACTGCACAAAGTACTGCATAAAGTACTATATCCAGGCCGGAGACATCAAATAAATACTGCACAAAGTACTGCATAAAGTACTATATAAAGTACTATATCCAGGCCGGAGACATCAGTTAAATACTGCACAAAGTACTGCATAAAGTACTATATAAAGTACTATATCCAGGCCGGAGACATCAGGTAAATACTGCACAAAGTACTGCATAAAGTACTATATAAAGTACTATATCCAGGCCGGAGACATCAAATAAATTCTGCACAAAGTACTGCATAAAGTACTATATAAAGTACTATATCCAGGCCGGAGACATCAGTTAAATACTGCACAAAGTACTGCATAAAGTACTATATAAAGTACTATATCCAGGCCGGAGACATCAGTTAAATACTGCACAAAGTACTGCATAAAGTACTATATCCAGGCCGGAGACATCAGTTAAATACTGCACAAAGTACTGCATAAAGTACTATATAAAGTACTATATCCAGGCCGGAGACATCAAATAAATACTGCACAAAGTACTGCATAAAGTACTATATAAAGTACTATATCCAGGCCGGAGACATCAAATAAATACTGCACAAAGTACTGCATAAAGTACTATATAAAGTACTATATCCAGGCCGGAGACATCAGGTAAATACTGCACAAAGTACTGCATAAAGTACTATATAAAGTACTATATCCAGGCCGGAGACATCAAATAAATACTGCACAAAGTACTGCATAAGGTACTGCATAAAGTACTATATCCAGGCCGGAGACATCAGGTAAATACTGCACAAAGTACTGCACAAAGTACTGCATAAAGTACTATATCCAGGCCGGAGACATCAAATAAATACTGCACAAAGTACTGCATAAAGTACTATATCCAGGCCGGAGACATCAGGTAAATACTGCACAAAGTACTGCACAAAGTACTGCACAAAGTACTGCATAAAGTACTATATCCAGGCCGGAGACATCAGGTAAATACTGCACAAAGTACTGCACAAAGTACTGCATAAAGTACTATATCCAGGCCGGAGACATCAGGTAAATACTGCACAAAGTACTGCACAAAGTACTGCACAAAGTACTGCATAAAGTACTATATCCAGGCCGGAGACATCAAATAAATACTGCACAAAGTACTGCATAAAGTACTATATCCAGGCCGGAGACATCAGGTAAATACTGCACAAAGTACTGCATAAAGTACTATATCCAGGCCGGAGACGTCAGGTAAATACTGCACAAAGTACTGCATAAAGTACTATATCCAGGCCGGAGACGTCAGGTAAATACTGCACAAAGTATTGCATAAAGTACTATATTAATACTGCACAAAGCTCTGGCTCTGGTGTAATCCTCGTGTTCTCCTGCAGGAGGCGTCTGTCGGAGCAGTTGGCCCAGACTCCGACCTCGTTCAGAAAAGACCCCGAGGACCCGTCTGCTGTGGCCCTCAAGGAGCCATGGGAGGAGAAAGTCCTGTAAGAGACCAGGACCAGGCCCAGGCTCAGGCCCAGGCCCAGGCCCAGGCTCAGGCCCAGGCTCAGGCCCAGGCCCAGGCCCAGGCCCAGGCCCAGGCTCAGGCTGAGCCGGGTCTAGGCTGATCCTAACCACTTTCTCTTGGGTCTTTTGATGGTGTCTTCTAGGCGGATCCGTGAGGCGTCTCCGTACGGACATCTGCCCCACTGGAGACTTTTGTCCGTTATCGTGAAATGTGGAGACGACCTGCGCCAAGAGCTGTTGGCCTTTCAGGTCCTGCAGGTCCTCCAGGTCAGTCCTGGTCTAGTCCTGGTCAGGTCCTGGTCTAGTCCTGGTCTAACTCGGGTCTCTCTCCACAGTCGGTCTGGACACAGGAGCGTGTCCCTCTCTGGATCAAAGCGTACAGGATCCTGGTTCTGTCGGCGGACTCTGGGATGATCGAGCCGGTTCTGAATGCCGTGTCGCTCCATCAGATCAAGAAGCAGAGCCAGATCCCACTGCTGGACTTTCTGGTCCAGGAGCACGGCCCTCAGACCTCAGAGGGCTTCCTCAGCGCTCAGAGGGCCTTTGTGGAGTCCTGCGCCGGGTACTCACTGGTCTGTTACCTGCTGCAGGTCAAGGACAGGTGAGTCTGACCCTGGAGTGAACCTGCTCTGAATCTGGCCCATACCTGCTCTAGACCTGCTCTAAACCTGCTCTAGACCTGCTCTAGACCTGCTCTAAACCTGCTCTAAACCTGCTCTACACCTGCTCTACACCTGCTCTAAAACTGCTCTAGACCCGCTGTAGACCTCCTCTAAACCTGCTGTAGACCTGCTCCAGTCCTGCTCCAGTCCTGCTCCAGTCCTGCTCTAGACCTGCTCTAGACCTGATGCAGACCTCCTCTAAACCTGCTCTAGACCTGCTCTACACCTGCTCTAGACCTGCTCTAGACCCACTGTAGACCTCCTCTAAACCTGCTCTAGACCTCCTCTAGTCCTGCTCTAGACCTGCTCCAGTCCTGCTCTAGTCCTTCTCTAAACTTGCTCTATACCTGCTCTAGATCCGCTGTAGACCTCCTCTAAACCTGCTTTAGACCTCCTCTAAACCTACTCTAGACCTCCTCTCAACCTCCTCTAGACCTGCTCTAGTCCTGTTCTAGACCTCCTCTAAACCTGCTTTAGACCTGCTCTAGTCCTGCTCTAAACCTGCTCAGGACCTGCTCTAGTCCTGCTCTAGACCTCCTCTAAACCTGCTCAGGACCTGCTCTAGTCCTGCTCCAGACCTCCTCTAGGCCTTCTCTAGACCCACTCTAGACCTGCTTTAGACCTCCTCAAAACATGCTCTAGTCCTGCTCTAGACATGGTCTAGACCTGCTCCAGACCTGCTCTAGACCTGCTCTACACCTGATCTAGACCCGCTGTAGACCTCCTCTAAACCTGTTCTAGACCTCCTCTAGACCTGCTCTAGACCTCCTCTAAACCTGCTCAGGACCTGCTCTAGACCTGCTCTAGTCCTGCTCCAGACCTCCTCTAGACCTGCTTTAGACCTCCTCTAAACCTGCTCTAGACCTCCTCTAAACCTGCTCAGGACCTGCTCTAGTCCTGCTCCAGACCTCCTCTAGACCTCCTCTAGACCCGCTCTAGACCTCCTCAAAACATGCTCTAGACCTGCTCTAGTCCTGCTCCAGTCCTGCTCTAGACCTGCTCTAGTCCTGCTCCAGACCTGCTCTAGACCTGCTCCAGTCCTGCTCTAGTCCTGCTCCAGACCTGCTCCAGACCTGCTCTAGTCCTGCTCAAGACCTGCTCCAGTCCTGCTCTAGTCCTGCTCTAGACCTGCTCTAGTCCTGCTCTAGACCTGCTCTAGTCCTGCTCAAGACCTGCTCTAGACTTGCTCCAGACCTGCTCTAGTCCTGCTCCAGACCTGCTCTAGTCCTGCTCTAGACCTGCTCTACACCTGCTCTAGACCCGCTGTAGACGACCTCTAAACCTGTTCTAGACTTCCTCTAGACCTGCTCTAGACCTCCTCTAAACCTGCTCAGGACCTGCTCTAGACCTGCTCTAGTCCTGCTCCAGACCTCCTCTAGACCTGCTTTAGACCTCCTCTAAACCTGCTCTAGACCTCCTCTAAACCTGCTCTAGACCTGCTCTAGTCCTGCTCCAGACCTCCTCTAGACCTACTTTAGACCTCCTCTAAACCTGCTCTAGACCTCCTCTAAACCTGCTCAGGACCTGCTCCAGACCTGCTCTAGTCCTGCTCCAGACCTCCTCTAGACCTGCTCCAGTCCTGCTCTAGACCTGCTCCAGACCTGCTCTAGTCCTGCTCCAGTCCTGCTCTAGACCTGCTCCAGACCTGCTCTAGTCCTGCTCCAGACCTGCTCCAGTCCTGCTCTAGTCCTGCTCCAGACCTGCTCTAGTCCTGCTCCAGTCCTGCTCTAGTCCTGCTCCAGACCTGCTCCAGTCCTGCTCTAGTCCTGCTCCAGTCCTGCTCTAGACCTGCTCTAGTCCTGCTCTATTCCTGCTCCAGACCTGCTCCAGTCCTGCTCTAGACCTGCTCCAGTCCTGCTCTCGTCCTGCTCTAGTCCTGCTCCAGACCTGCTCCAGTCCTGCTCTAGTCCTGCTCCAGTCCTGCTCTAGACCTGCTCTAGTCCTGCTCCAGACCTGCTCTAGTCCTGCTCCAGACCTCCTCTAGTCCTGCTCTACACCTGCTCTAGACCCGCTGTAGACGACCTCTAAACCTGTTCTAGACCTCCTCTAAACCTGCTCAGGACCTGCTCTAGACCTGCTCTAGTCCTGCTCCAGACCTCCTCTAGACCTGCTTTAGACCTCCTCTAAACCTGCTCTAGACCTCCTCTAAACCTGCTCTAGACCTGCTCTAGTCCTGCTCCAGACCTCCTCTAGACCTACTTTAGACCTCCTCTAAACCTGCTCTAGACCTCCTCTAAACCTGCTCAGGACCTGCTCCAGACCTGCTCTAGTCCTGCTCCAGACCTCCTCTAGACCTGCTCCAGTCCTGCTCTAGACCTGCTCCAGACCTGCTCTAGTCCTGCTCCAGTCCTGCTCTAGACCTGCTCCAGACCTGCTCTAGTCCTACTCCAGACCTGCTCCAGTCCTGCTCTAGTCCTGCTCCAGACCTGCTCTAGTCCTGCTCCAGTCCTGCTCTAGTCCTGCTCCAGACCTGCTCCAGTCCTGCTCTAGTCCTGCTCCAGTCCTGCTCTAGACCTGCTCTAGTCCTGCTCCAGACCTGCTCCAGTCCTGCTCTAGTCCTGCTCCAGTCCTGCTCTAGACCTGCTCTCGTCCTGCTCTAGTCCTGCTCCAGACCTGCTCCAGTCCTGCTCTAGACCTGCTCCAGTCCTGCTCTCGTCCTGCTCTAGTCCTGCTCCAGACCTGCTCCAGTCCTGCTCTAGTCCTGCTCCAGTCCTGCTCTAGACCTGCTCCAGTCCTGCTCCAGTCCTGCTCTAGACCTGCTCTAGTCCTGCTCTAGACCTGCTCTAGTCCTGCTCAAGACCTGCTCTAGACTTGCTCCAGACCTGCTCTAGTCCTGCTCCAGACCTGCTCTAGTCCTGCTCTAGACCTGCTCTACACCTGCTCTAGACCCGCTGTAGACGACCTCTAAACCTGTTCTAGACTTCCTCTAGACCTGCTCTAGACCTCCTCTAAACCTGCTCAGGACCTGCTCTAGACCTGCTCTAGTCCTGCTCCAGACCTCCTCTAGACCTGCTTTAGACCTCCTCTAAACCTGCTCTAGACCTCCTCTAAACCTGCTCTAGACCTGCTCTAGTCCTGCTCCAGACCTCCTCTAGACCTGCTTTAGACCTCCTCTAAACCTGCTCTAGACCTCCTCTAAACCTGCTCTAGACCTGCTCCAGTCCTGCTCTAGACCTGCTCTAGTCCTGCTCCAGTCCTGCTCTAGTCCTGCTCCAGACCTGCTCTAGACCTGCTCTAGACCTGTTCTAGACCTGCTCTTAACCTGCTCTTGTTTCAGACACAATGGGAACATCTTGCTGGACTCTGAAGGACACATCATCCACATTGACTTTGGCTTCATCCTCTCCAGTTCCCCGAGGAACCTCGGCTTCGAGACTTCAGCCTTCAAGCTCACCGCCGAGTTTGTGGAGGTTAGTCCTGGTTCAGAGTCTGGTCTCAGTCTGGTCTCAGTCTGGTCTCAGTCTGGTCTCAGTCTGGTCTCAGTCTCGTCTAAGTCTGGTCTCAGTCTGGTCTCAGTCTCGTCTAAGTCTGGTCTCAGTCTGGTCTCAGTCTGGTCTCAGTCTGGTCTCAGTCTGGTCTCAGTCTGGTCTCAGTCTCGTCTAAGTCTGGTCTCAGTCTGGTCTCAGTCTGGTCTCAGTCTGGTCTCAGTCTGGTCTCAGTCTGGTCTCAGTCTGGTCTTAGTCTGGTCTAAGTCTGGTCTAAGTCTGGTCTAAGTCTGGTCTAAGTCTGGTCTAAGTCTGGTCTCAGTCTGGTCTAAGTCTGGTCTCAGTCTGGTCTCAGTCTGGTCTCAGTCTGGTCTCAGTCTGGTCTAAGTCTCGTCTAAGTCTGGTCTCAGTCTGGTCTCAGTCTGGTCTCAGTCTGGTCTTAGTCTGGTCTAAGTCTGGTCTAAGTCTGGTCTAAGTCTGGTCTAAGTCTGGTCTAAGTCTGGTCTCAGTCTGGTCTAAGTCTGGTCTTAGTCTGGTCTAAGTCTGGTCTAAGTCTGGTCTAAGTCTGGTCTCAGTCTGGTCTCAGTCTGGTCTCAGTCTGGTCTAAGTCTGGTCTCAGTCTGGTCTCAGTCTGGTCTAAGTCTGGTCTAAGTCTGGTCTCTTTAGGTCATGGGAGGTCCAGATGGCGACATGTTTAATTACTATAAGATGCTGATGCTTCAGGGACTCATCGCCGCTCGGAAACACATGGAGCGAGTTCTGCAGATCGTCGAGATCATGCAGCAAGGTACAAGCAGGATCTGAACCGGTTTTACAGGATCTGAACCGGCTTTACAGGATCTGAACCGGCTTTACAGGATCTGAACCGGCTTTACAGGATCTGAACCGGCTTTACAGATCCTGTAAAGCCGGTTCAGATCCTGTAAATCAGTTCCAGTGTCTTTAGTTTCTTCTTGGTTCTTGGGTTGAGTTGAATTTAAAGAGGATGTTGTTTGTCTGATGGTTCCACGTGGATCCTGACTGTTTTCTGTGCAGGTTCTCAGCTGGCCTGTTTCCATGGCAGCAGCACCTTGAGGACCCTTAAGGAGCGTTTCCACATGAACCTGACCGAGGATCAGCTCCAGGTCCTGGTCCAGACTCTGGTGGACGGCTCCATGAGGTCCCTGACCACCCGACTGTACGACGGCTTCCAGTACTTGACCAACGGCATCATGTGACCGGGTCTGGACCTGGGTCTGGACCTGGGTCTGGACCTGGGTCTGGACCTGGGTTTGGACCTGGGTCTGGACCTGGGTTTGGACCTGGCTCTGGACCTGGGTTTGGACCTGGGTCTGGACCTGGCTCTGGACCTGGCTCTGGACCTGGCTCTGGACCTGGCTCTGGACCTGGGTCTGGACGACCTGGGTTTGGACCTGGGTCTGGACCTGGGTCTGGACCTGGGTCTGGACCTGGGTCTGGACCTGGGTCTGGACCTGGCTCTGGACCTGGCTCTGGACCTGGGTCTGGACCTGGACTAAATCTATGCAAAACCAGGACCACGTCTGAACAAAGAGTTTTAGTTGGTTTAATGAACTTAATGTTGTTTTGTGTTAATTTAATCTTGTGTCTCTGTAAATGGAACTAAAGTTCCCACAATGCACCAGTGCTCTACAGCTCCCACAATGCACCAGTGTTCTGTCATTATCTGGCTCCTTTAAATATAAAAACTGCTGAACATCTTCAAAAATAATGAGTCAAACTTTGTTAAAATGGCAGAACTTTCTCTGTATTTCATTCCTCCTCCTCCCCTCCTCTCCTCCTCTTCGTCTCCTTGTCTCCTCCTCCCCTCCTCGTCTAATCCTCCTCTCTTCCTCCCCTCCTCCCCTCCTCCCCTCCTCGTCTCCTCCTCCCCTCCTCGTCTCCTCATCTAATCCTCCTCTCCTCCTCGTCTCCTCGTCTAATCCTCCTCTCTTCCTCCCCTCCTCCCCTCCTCCCCTCCTCGTCTCCTCCTCGTCTCCTCCTCCCCTCCTCGTCTCCTCATCTAATCCTCCTCTCCTCCTCGTCTCCTCTCCTCCTCGTCTCCTCCTCCTCGTCTCCTCCTCCTCGTCTCCTCGTCTCCTGCTGAGGCTGAACTGTGAAGTGTCTGTTTTTTATTGCACATTAAAGACACAGTTTGAAGTCGTGTTTATCTCTTCTTTATTAAATGAACATTAAACATTGATAAAAGGTCTTCCAGTCACATGACCGTGCTTCTGTGAGCTCATTGGTTCATTATAAAATCTATTCAGATCCAGAAAATCAGTTAAATCTTCTCCACGTAGTTTCCAGGAAACATTCCCTCTTTGTCCCGGAGCCGCCCGAACCACCAGCCGCTGGAGTCTGGAACCAAAAACAGACTAAACATGAGAACCACCAGCCGCTGGAGTCTGGAACCAAAAACAGACTAAACATGAGAACCACCAGCCGCTGGAGTCTGGAACCAAAAACAGACTAAACATGAGAACCACCAGCCGCTGGAGTCTGGAACCAAAAACAGACTAAACATGAGAACATCCAGCCGCTGGAGTCTGGAACCAAAAACAGACTAAACATGAGAACCACCAGCCGCTGGAGTCTGGAACCAAAAACAGACTAAACATGAGAACCACCAGCCGCTGGAGTCTGGAACCAAAAACAGACTAAACATGAGAACCACCAGCCGCTGGAGTCTGGAACCAAAAACAGACTAAACATGAGAACCAC
Source organism: Eucyclogobius newberryi (assembly GCF_026437365.1). Taxonomy (NCBI): domain Eukaryota; kingdom Metazoa; phylum Chordata; class Actinopteri; order Gobiiformes; family Gobiidae; genus Eucyclogobius; species Eucyclogobius newberryi. The sequence goes on from NW_027315945.1 coordinate 42,563,186, forward strand.
CAGCCGCTGGAGTCTGGAACCAAAAACAGACTAAACATGAGAACCACCAGCCGCTGGAGATTGGAACCAAAAACAGACTAAACATGAGAACCACCAGCCGCTGGAGTCTGGAACCAAAAACAGACTAAACATGAGAACCACCAGCCGCTGGAGTCTGGAACCAAAAACAGACTAAACATGAGAACCACCAGCCGCTGGAGTCTGGAACCAAAAACAGACTAAACATGAGAACCACCAGCCGCTGGAGTCTGGAACCAAAAACAGACTAAACATGAGAACCACCAGCCGCTGGAGTCTGGAACCAAAAACAGACTAAACATGAGAACCACCAGCCGCTGGAGTCTGGAACCAAAAACAGACTAAACATGAGAACCACCAGCCGCTGGAGTCTGGAACCAAAAACAGACTAAACATGAGAACCACCAGCCGCTGGAGTCTGGAACCAAAAACAGACTAAACATGAGAACCACCAGCCGCTGGAGTCTGGAACCAAAAACAGACTAAACATGAGAACCACCAGCCGCTGGAGTCTGGAACCAAAAACAGACTAAACATGAGAACCACCAGCCGCTGGAGTCTGGAACCAAAAACAGACTAAACATGAGAACCACCAGCCGCTGGAGTCTGGAACCAAAAACAGACTAAACATGAGAACCACCAGCCGCTGGAGTCTGGAACCAAAAACAGACTAAACATGAGAACCACCAGCCGCTGGAGTCTGGAACCAAAAACAGACTAAACATGAGAACCATCAGCCGCTGGAGTCTGGAACCAAAAACAGACTAAACATGAGAACCACCAGCCGCTGGAGTCTGGAACCAAAAACAGACTAAACATGAGAACCACCAGCCGCTGGAGTCTGGAACCAAAAACAGACTAAACATGAGAACCACCAGCCGCTGGAGTCTGGAACCAAAAACAGACTAAACATGAGAACCACCAGCCGCTGGAGTCTGGAACCAAAAACAGACTAAACATGAGAACCACCAGCCGCTGGAGTCTGGAACCAAAAACAGACTAAACATGAGAACCACCAGCCGCTGGAGTCTGGAACCAAAAACAGACTAAACATGAGAACCACCAGCCGCTGGAGTCTGGAACCAAAAACAGACTAAACATGAGAACCACCAGCCGCTGGAGTCTGGAACCAAAAACAAACTAAACATGAGAACCACCAGCCGCTGGAGTCTGGAACCAAAAACAGACTAAACATGAGAACATCCAGCCGCTGGAGTCTGGAACCAAAAACAGACTGAACATGAGAACCACCAGCCGCTGGAGTCTGGAACCAAAAACAGACTAAACATGAGAACCACCAGCCGCTGGAGTCTGGAACCAAAAACAGACTAAACATGAGAACCACCAGCCGCTGGAGTCTGGAACCAAAAACAGACTAAACATGAGAACCACCAGCCGCTGGAGTCTGGAACCAAAAACAGACTAAACATGAGAACCACCAGCCGCTGGAGTCTGGAACCAAAAACAGACTAAACATGAGAACATCCAGCCGCTGGAGTCTGGAACCAAAAACAGACTAAACATGAGAACCACCAGCCGCTGGAGTCTGGAACCAAAAACAGACTAAACATGAGAACCACCAGCCGCTGGAGTCTGGAACCAAAAACAGACTAAACATGAGAACCACCAGCCGCTGGAGTCTGGAACCAAAAACAGACTAAACATGAGAACCACCAGCCGCTGGAGTCTGGAACCAAAAACAGACTAAACATGAGAACCACCAGCCGCTGGAGTCTGGAACCAAAAACAGACTAAACATGAGAACCACCAGCCGCTGGAGTCTGGAACCAAAAACAGACTAAACATGAGAACCACCAGCCGCTGGAGTCTGGAACCAAAAACAGACTAAACATGAGAACCACCAGCCGCTGGAGTCTGGAACCAAAAACAGACTAAACATGAGAACCACCAGCCGCTGGAGTCTGGAACCAAAAACAGACTAAACATGAGAACCACCAGCCGCTGGAGTCTGGAACCAAAAACAGACTAAACATGAGAACCACCAGCCGCTGGAGTCTGGAACCAAAAACAGACTAAACATGAGAACCACCAGCCGCTGGAGTCTGGAACCAAAACAGACTAAACATGAGAACCTCCAGCCGCTGGAGTCTGGAACCAAAAACAGACTAAACATGAGAACCACCAGCCGCTGGAGTCTGGAACCAAAAACAGACTAAACATGAGAACCACCAGCCGCTGGAGTCTGGAACCAAAAACAGACTAAACATGAGAACCACCAGCCGCTGGAGTCTGGAACCAAAAACAGACTAAACATGAGAACCACCAGCCGCTGGAGTCTGGAACCAAAAACAGACTAAACATGAGAACCACCAGCCGCTGGAGTCTGGAACCAAAAACAGACTAAACATGAGAACCACCAGCCGCTGGAGTCTGGAACCAAAAACAGACTAAACATGAGAACCACCAGCCGCTGGAGTCTGGAACCAAAAACAGACTAAACATGAGAACCACCAGCCGCTGGAGTCTGGAACCAAAAACAGACTAAACATGAGAACCACCAGCCGCTGGAGTCTGGAACCAAAAACAGACTAAACATGAGAACCACCAGCCGCTGGAGTCTGGAACCAAAAACAGACTAAACATGAGAACCACCAGCCGCTGGAGTCTGGAACCAAAAACAGACTAAACATGAGAACCACCAGCCGCTGGAGTCTGGAACCAAAAACAGACTAAACATGAGAACCACCAGCCGCTGGAGTCTGGAACCAAAAACAGACTAAACATGAGAACCACCAGCCGCTGGAGTCTGGAACCAAAAACAGACTAAACATGAGAACCACCAGCCGCTGGAGTCTGGAACCAAAAACAGACTAAACATGAGAACCACCAGCCGCTGGAGTCTGGAACCAAAAACAGACTAAACATGAGAACCACCAGCCGCTGGAGTCTGGAACCAAAAACAGACTAAACATGAGAACCACCAGCCGCTGGAGTCTGGAACCAAAAACAGACTAAACATGAGAACCACCAGCCGCTGGAGTCTGGAACCAAAAACAGACTAAACATGAGAACCATCAGCCGCTGGAGTCTGGAACCAAAAACAGACTAAACATGAGAACCACCAGCCGCTGGAGTCTGGAACCAAAAACAGACTAAACATGAGAACCACCAGCCGCTGGAGTCTGGAACCAAAAACAGACTAAACATGAGAACCACCAGCCGCTGGAGTCTGGAACCAAAAACAGACTAAACATGAGAACCACCAGCCGCTGGAGTCTGGAACCAAAAACAGACTAAACATGAGAACCACCAGCCGCTGGAGTCTGGAACCAAAAACAGACTAAACATGAGAACCACCAGCCGCTGGAGTCTGGAACCAAAAACAGACTAAACATGAGAACCACCAGCCGCTGGAGTCTGGAACCAAAAACAGACTAAACATGAGAACCACCAGCCGCTGGAGTCTGGAACCAAAAACAAACTAAACATGAGAACCACCAGCCGCTGGAGTCTGGAACCAAAAACAGACTAAACATGAGAACATCCAGCCGCTGGAGTCTGGAACCAAAAACAGACTAAACATGAGAACCACCAGCCGCTGGAGTCTGGAACCAAAAACAGACTAAACATGAGAACCACCAGCCGCTGGAGTCTGGAACCAAAAACAGACTAAACATGAGAACCACCAGCCGCTGGAGTCTGGAACCAAAAACAGACTAAACATGAGAACCACCAGCCGCTGGAGTCTGGAACCAAAAACAGACTAAACATGAGAACCACCAGCCGCTGGAGTCTGGAACCAAAAACAGACTAAACATGAGAACATCCAGCCGCTGGAGTCTGGAACCAAAAACAGACTAAACATGAGAACCACCAGCCGCTGGAGTCTGGAACCAAAAACAGACTAAACATGAGAACCACCAGCCGCTGGAGTCTGGAACCAAAAACAGACTAAACATGAGAACCACCAGCCGCTGGAGTCTGGAACCAAAAACAGACTAAACATGAGAACCACCAGCCGCTGGAGTCTGGAACCAAAAACAGACTAAACATGAGAACCACCAGCCGCTGGAGTCTGGAACCAAAAACAGACTAAACATGAGAACCACCAGCCGCTGGAGTCTGGAACCAAAAACAGACTAAACATGAGAACCACCAGCCGCTGGAGTCTGGAACCAAAAACAGACTAAACATGAGAACCACCAGCCGCTGGAGTCTGGAACCAAAAACAGACTAAACATGAGAACCACCAGCCGCTGGAGTCTGGAACCAAAAACAGACTAAACATGAGAACCACCAGCCGCTGGAGTCTGGAACCAAAAACAGACTAAACATGAGAACCACCAGCCGCTGGAGTCTGGAACCAAAAACAGACTAAACATGAGAACCACCAGCCGCTGGAGTCTGGAACCAAAAACAGACTAAACATGAGAACCACCAGCCGCTGGAGTCTGGAACCAAAAACAGACTAAACATGAGAACCACCAGCCGCTGGAGTCTGGAACCAAAAACAGACTAAACATGAGAACCACCAGCCGCTGGAGTCTGGAACCAAAAACAGACTAAACATGAGAACCACCAGCCGCTGGAGTCTGGAACCAAAAACAGACTAAACATGAGAACCACCAGCCGCTGGAGTCTGGAACCAAAAACAGACTAAACATGAGAACCACCAGCCGCTGGAGTCTGGAACCAAAAACAGACTAAACATGAGAACCACCAGCCGCTGGAGTCTGGAACCAAAAACAGACTAAACATGAGAACCACCAGCCGCTGGAGTCTGGAACCAAAAACAGACTAAACATGAGAACCACCAGCCGCTGGAGTCTGGAACCAAAAACAGACTAAACATGAGAACCACCAGCCGCTGGAGTCTGGAACCAAAAACAGACTAAACATGAGAACCACCAGCCGCTGGAGTCTGGAACCAAAAACAGACTAAACATGAGAACCACCAGCCGCTGGAGTCTGGAACCAAAAACAGACTAAACATGAGAACCACCAGCCGCTGGAGTCTGGAACCAAAAACAGACTAAACATGAGAACCACCAGCCGCTGGAGTCTGGAACCAAAAACAGACTAAACATGAGAACCACCAGCCGCTGGAGTCTGGAACCAAAAACAGACTAAACATGAGAACCACCAGCCGCTGGAGTCTGGAACCAAAAACAGACTAAACATGAGAACCACCAGCCGCTGGAGTCTGGAACCAAAAACAGACTAAACATGAGAACCACCAGCCGCTGGAGTCTGGAACCAAAAACAGACTAAACATGAGAACCACCAGCCGCTGGAGTCTGGAACCAAAAACAGACTAAACATGAGAACCACCAGCCGCTGGAGTCTGGAACCAAAAACAGACTAAACATGAGAACCACCAGCCGCTGGAGTCTGGAACCAAAAACAGACTAAACATGAGAACCACCAGCCGCTGGAGTCTGGAACCAAAAACAGACTAAACATGAGAACCACCAGCCGCTGGAGTCTGGAACCAAAAACAGACTAAACATGAGAACCACCAGCCGCTGGAGTCTGGAACCAAAAACAGACTAAACATGAGAACCACCAGCCGCTGGAGTCTGGAACCAAAAACAGACTAAACATGAGAACCACCAGCCGCTGGAGTCTGGAACCAAAAACAGACTAAACATGAGAACCACCAGCCGCTGGAGTCTGGAACCAAAAACAGACTAAACATGAGAACCACCAGCCGCTGGAGTCTGGAACCAAAAACAGACTAAACATGAGAACCACCAGCCGCTGGAGTCTGGAACCAAAAACAGACTAAACATGAGAACCACCAGCCGCTGGAGTCTGGAACCAAAAACAGACTAAACATGAGAACCACCAGCCGCTGGAGTCTGGAACCAAAAACAGACTAAACATGAGAACATCCAGCCGCTGGAGTCTGGAACCAAAAACAGACTAAACATGAGAACCACCAGCCGCTGGAGTCTGGAACCAAAAACAGACTAAACATGAGAACCACCAGCCGCTGGAGTCTGGAACCAAAAACAGACTAAACATGAGAACCACCAGCCGCTGGAGTCTGGAACCAAAAACAGACTAAACATGAGAACATCCAGCCGCTGGAGTCTGGAACCAAAAACAGACTAAACATGAGAACCACCAGCCGCTGGAGTCTGGAACCAAAAACAGACTAAACATGAGAATCACCAGCCGCTGGAGTCTGGAACCAAAAACAGACTAAACATGAGAACCACCAGCCGCTGGAGTCTGGAACCAAAAACAGACTAAACATGAGAACATCCAGCCGCTGGAGTCTGGAACCAAAAACAGACTAAACATGAGAACCACCAGCCGCTGGAGTCTGGAACCAAAAACAGACTAAACATGAGAACCACCAGCCGCTGGAGTCTGGAACCAAAAACAGACTAAACATGAGAACCACCAGCCGCTGGAGTCTGGAACCAAAAACAGACTAAACATGAGAACCACCAGCCGCTGGAGTCTGGAACCAAAAACAGACTAAACATGAGAACCACCAGCCGCTGGAGTCTGGAACCAAAAACAGACTAAACATGAGAACCATCAGCCGCTGGAGTCTGGAACCAAAAACAGACTAAACATGAGAACCACCAGCCGCTGGAGTCTGGAACCAAAAACAGACTAAACATGAGAACCACCAGCCGCTGGAGTCTGGAACCAAAAACAGACTAAACATGAGAACCACCAGCCGCTGGAGTCTGGAACCAAAAACAAACTAAACATGAGAACCACCAGCCGCTGGAGTCTGGAACCAAAAACAGACTAAACATGAGAACATCCAGCCGCTGGAGTCTGGAACCAAAAACAGACTAAACATGAGAACATCCAGCCGCTGGAGTCTGGAACCAAAAACAGACTAAACATGAGAACCACCAGCCGCTGGAGTCTGGAACCAAAAACAGACTAAACATGAGAATCACCAGCCGCTGGAGTCTGGAACCAAAAACAGACTAAACATGAGAACCACCAGCCGCTGGAGTCTGGAACCAAAAACAGACTAAACATGAGAACATCCAGCCGCTGGAGTCTGGAACCAAAAACAGACTAAACATGAGAACCACCAGCCGCTGGAGTCTGGAACCAAAAACAGACTAAACATGAGAACCACCAGCCGCTGGAGTCTGGAACCAAAAACAGACTAAACATGAGAACCACCAGCCGCTGGAGTCTGGAACCAAAAACAGACTAAACATGAGAACCACCAGCCGCTGGAGTCTGGAACCAAAAACAGACTAAACATGAGAACCACCAGCCGCTGGAGTCTGGAACCAAAAACAGACTAAACATGAGAACCACCAGCCGCTGGAGTCTGGAACCAAAAACAGACTAAACATGAGAACCACCAGCCGCTGGAGTCTGGAACCAAAAACAGACTAAACATGAGAACCACCAGCCGCTGGAGTCTGGAACCAAAAACAGACTAAACATGAGAACCACCAGCCGCTGGAGTCTGGAACCAAAAACAGACTAAACATGAGAACCACCAGCCGCTGGAGTCTGGAACCAAAAACAGACTAAACATGAGAACCACCAGCCGCTGGAGTCTGGGATAAAAGAGACACAAACTGAACATGAGAGAATAAAAGAGACACAAACTGAACAACAACAGAGCTGGACCCGGAGGACATGAGAGAAAGAGTTGAAAATAAAGGCGTGGCATCAGAGAAAAAAAATGTAGTTATAATTGTCCCATTTTGACTATTGTCTTTTAAATTTGTCCTGAGTTTATTTGTTCCATTGTGCGTCTGTTCTGAGTTATAAGCCTCATAATCAGGGCTGGAGTTGTCCTTATTTTGATTTATTTCTTGATTGTAATAATTCCTTACGTGTAAATATCCTTCAACATATCAAAGCTTTTCAATAGATTTTCCTTTACAATCTGGTAATAAACTTGCCATATAAATCTAGAGACACTCGTCAAACAAAGGATCAGCTGCAGCAGCTGCTGCAGCTGCAGCAGCTGCTGCATCTGCAGCAGCAGAACAGTCGGAGTGGGAGGAGCCTAAAAACCATCTCAGGCTTCACAGTCGCCCCTGTCCAGACGGAGGGGGACGCTCCACCGTGAGCTCAGCCATGGACCCGCTGCAGTTTGTACACGTCCTGACATCGGAGTGGAGGACGCCGTCATCTCCTGCTGCACCGCTCTCTCTCTCACCTGGAGAAGCCTGGCAGCTCTGTGAGGATCCTGTTCTTTCATCTCTCCAGCGCCTTCAACACCATCAGCTCCTGAGGGACAAGCTGGAGACGGCTCCTGAGGGACAAGCTGGAGACGGCTCCTGAGGGACAAGCTGGAGACGGCTCCTGAGGGACAAGCTGGAGACGGCTGGTGTGGAGTACGACCTGCAGAGTGGATCCTGGACCACCTCACAGACCGACCCCAGTTTGTGAGAGCCCGGAACTGTGTGTCTGACACTCGGACCTGCAGTGTGGGGGCCCTGCAGTGGGGGACCTGCAGTGTGGGACCTGCAGTGTGGGGGAGCTGCAGTGTGGGACCTGCAGTGTGGGGGACCTGCAGTGTGGGGGCCCCAGGGCACTGTCCTCGCGCCCTTTCTCTTCACCCTCTACACTGCAGACCTCAGACATGGACAGCTGTGTCCTGCAGAAGTTCTCTGACCACTCTGCCATCATGGGACTCATCACAGACGATGATGTGGAGGACAGAGGACTGGAGCAGGACTTTGTGGAACCACCTCCTCATCAACGCAGAAGACCAAGGAGATGGAGGTGAACTTCCGTAGACGCCACGCCCCCCTCACCAGTGAACATCCAGGGACGGGACATTGAGAGAGTGACTCATACAAGGACCTGGTGTTTGAACCACAAACTGGACTCATAACACAGACTGTACAGGAAGAGCCAGAGTGGACTCCACCTCCTGAGGAGACTCAGGTCTTTTGGAGTGACAGGGCCACTCCTGACAGGGCCACTCCTGACAGGGCCACTCCTGAATACCTTCTCTGACTCTGTGGTGGCATCAGCTCCTGTAGGTGTGGCCTGCTGGAGCAGCAGCATCACAGAGAGGGAGAGGAAGAGGCTGGACAAAGTCATCAAGAAGTCCAGCTCCGTCCTGGGCTGTGCTCTGGACTCGGTGCAGGAGGTGGGGGACAGGAGGGTCCTGGCTAGATTCACATCTATGCTGGACCATGAGTGTCGCCCCCTGCAGGACACTATGTCCACTCTGGAGGACACTGTCCACTCTGGAGAGCAGCTTCACTGACTGATCCACCCTCGCTGTGTGAAGGAGACGTTTCACAGTCTGTCCTTCTGCTGCTGTCAGACTTTATAACAAACACTAACATAACCACGTGTAATACTGTCATACCCATGTGCAATATTGTCATACCCATGTGCAATACTGTCATACACATGTGCAATACTGTCATACCCATGTGCAATACTGTCATACCCATGTGCAATACTGTCATACACAAGTGCAATACTGTCATACCCATGTGCAATACTGTCATACCCATGTGCAATACTGTCATACCCATGTGCAATACTGCCATACCCATGTGCAATACTGAAATACCCACGTGCAATACTGACATACCCATGTGTAATCCTGTCATACCCATGTGCAATACTGACATACCCATGTGCAATACTGACATACCCTCGAGCAATACTGTCATACCCATGTGCAATACTGCCATATCCATGTGAAATACTGCCATACCCACGTGCAATACTGACATACCCATGTGCAATACTGCCATACCCATGTGCAATACTGTCATACCCAAGTGCAATACTGACATACCCATGTGCAATACTGCCATACCCATGTGCAATACTGTCATACCCAAGTGCAATACTGTCATACCCATGTGAAATACTGTCATACCCATGTGTAATACTGTCATACCCATGTGCAATACTGTCATACCCAAGTGCAATACTGTCATACCCATGTGTAATACTGTCATACCCATGTGAAATACTGACATACCCATGTGCAATACTGCCATACCCATGTGCAATACTGTCATACCCAAGTGCAATACTGTCATACCCATGTGTAATACTGTCATACCCATGTGCAATACTGTCATACCCATGTGCAATACTGACATACCCATGTAAAATACTGCCATACTCATGTGCAATCCTGTCATACCCATGTGCAATACTGCCATACCCACGTGCAATACTGTCATACCCACGTGCAATACTGTCATACCCATGTGCAATCCTGTCATATCCATGTGCAATACTGACATACCCATGTGCAATACTGTCATACCCATGTGCAATCCTGTCATACCCATGTGCAATACTGTCATAATCATGTGCAATACTGTCACATAGGATTAGGGGAGGGATTGTCGTGGATCTCGTACCTTGAGACAGGATCTCGATGACATCGTCGGTGTTGAAGCTCAGTTCGTCGGTGTCCTGAGCGTCGTAGGCCCAAAGCGCTCGACACTGAGGGGTCCGGGGCCGAGGTTTGGGACTGGGTTTGGGTCGATTGAGACCCGGGTCCGGCTTTAGGGTCTTGGACTTCCTCCTCTGCATCCTGAGGACACGGCAGGTTCAAGATCCAAACTGGGAATACAAACAATGGTGTGGGACTCACCCAGCGGCGCCGGTCTCAGGGACCTCCATGAAGCCCAGGTCCTCTGGTTGCCGCGGCGACACAATGCTGCGACGGTTTCCATGGAGACGCGGCAGGGTCGGCTGTTCCATTGATGACTGACGCAAAGAGCGCCCCCTGGAGACGCGCTTGTCACCTGCAACTGTCAGAGAGGAGGGGCAGAGGGTCAGAGGAGCAGAAGGTCAGAGGGTCAAAGGAGCAAAGGTCAGAGGGTCAGAGGAGCAGAGAAGAAGAGGTCAGAGGAGCAGAAGGTCAGAGGAGCAGAGGGTCAGAGGAGCAAAGGGTCAGAGGAGAAGAAGGTCAGAGAAGCAGAGGGTCAGAGGAGCAGAGGGTCCGAGGAGCAGAAGGTCAGAGGGTCCGAGGAGCAGAGGGTCAGAGGAGAAGAAGGTCAGAGAAGCAGAGGAGCAGAGGGTCAGAGGAGCAGAGGTCAGAGGGTCAGAGGAGCAGAGGTCAGAGGAGCAGAGGTCAGAGGAGCAGAGGAGCAGAAGGTCAGAGGAGCAGAGGTCAGAGGAACAAAGGTCAGAGGGTCAGAGGAGCAGAGGTCAGAAGAGCAGAGGGTCAGAGAAGCAGAGGTCAGAGGAGCAGAAGGTAAGAGGAGCAGAGGTCAGAGGAGCAGAGGTCAGAGGGTCAGAGGAGCAGAGGTCAGAGGAGCAGAAGGTCAGAGGAGCAGAGGGTCAGAGGAGCAGAAAAGCAGAGGGTCAGAGGAGCAGAGAAGTAGAGATCAGAGGGTCAGAGGAGCAGAGGTCAGAGGGTCAGAGGAGCAGAAGGTCAGAGGAGCAGAAGGTCAGAGGAGCAGAAGGTCAGAGGAGCAGAGGTTAGAGGGTCAAAGGAGCAAAGGTCAGAGGAGCAGAGGTCAGAGGAGCAGAGGAGCAGAAGGTCAGAGGAGCAGAGGTCAGAGGAACAAAGGTCAGAGGGTCAGAGAAGCAGGTCAGAGGAGCAAAGGGTCAGAGGAGAAGAAGGTCAGAGAAGCAGAGGGTCAGAGGAGAAGAAGGTCAGAGAAGCAGAGGAGCAGAGGGTCAGAGGGTCAGAGGAGCAGAGGTCAGAGGGTCAGAGGAGCAGAGGTCAGAGGAGCAGAGGTCAGAGGAGCAGAGGAGCAGAAGGTCAGAGGAGCAGAGGTCAGAGGAACAAAGGTCAGAGGGTCAGAGGAGCAGAGGTCAGAAGAGCAGAGGGTCAGAGAAGCAGAGGTCAGAGGAGCAGAAGGTAAGAGGAGCAGAGGTCAGAGGAGCAGAGGTCAGAGGGTCAGAGGAGCAGAGAAGTAGAGATCAGAGGGTCAGAGGAGCAGAGGTCAGAGGGTCAGAGGAGCAGAGGGTCAGAGGAGCAGAGGAGAAGAGAAGCAGAAGGTCAGAAGGTCAGAGGGTCAGAGGGTCAGAGGGTCAGACCTATGTTGCGCTGCTGCTGCAGCTGCTGTTGTTTGTGGGCGTGGCCATGGGTGGTGCTGTGGGCGTTACTTATGTAGCGGCTTTTCCTCTTGTCGATCCGAGTCGGACCTGATCAAACACAGAGAGAACACTGAGGGTTAAGTCTTAGGTCTTGGGTCTTAGGGTTAGGGTTAGGGTTAGGTCTTAGGTTTAGGTCTTAGGGTTAGGGTTAGGTCTTAGGGTTAGGGTTAGGTCTTAGGTTTAGGTCTTAGGGTTAGGGTTAGGTCTTAGGGTTAGGTCTTAGGTCTTAGGGTTAGGGTTAGGTCTTAGGTCTTAGGGTTAGGTCTTAGGGTTAGGGTTAGGTCTTAGGGTTAGGGTTAGGGTTAGGTCTTAGGTCTTAGGGTTAGGGTTAGGGTTAGGTCTTAGGGTTAGGGTTAGGTCTTAGGGTTAGGTCTTAGGTCTTAGGCTTAGGTCTTACGTGAGTCCTTGGGCAGTCCTGGTCCCACCGTCACCTGCAGGACTTTCCCGCTCGGCTTCAGGACGGCCTCTTCTCCTCGTCCCAAAGAAAACTGGATCTGTCGAGATCCACCCGAGCTGAAGGGGCCCCAGCCCCCCTTCTTCACCTTAAACTCCAGCCTGAGGCAGGGTCAGACAGGGACAGACAGGGTCAGACAGGGTCAGAATGGGTCTAGACCAGGACTAACAGGTTCAGAACAGGGACTAAACCAGGACTAACAGGCTCAGAACAGGGACTAAACCAGGACTAACAGGCTCAGAACAGGGACTAAACCAGGACTAACAGGCTCAGAACAGGGACTAAACCAGGACTAACAGGCTCAGAACAGGGACTAAACCAGGACTAACAGGCTCAGAACAGGGACTAAACCAGGACTAACAGGCTCAGAACAGGGACTAAACCAGGACTAACAGGCTCAGAATGGGGACTAAACCAGGACAAACAGGGTCAGAACAGGGACTAAACCAGGACTAACAGGTTCAGAACAGGGACTAAACCAGGACTAACAGGCTCAGAACAGGGACTAAACCAGGACTAACAGGCTCAGAACAGGGACTAAACCAGGACTAACAGGGTCAGAACAGGGACTAAACCAGGACAAACAGGGTCAGAACAGGGACTAAACCAGGACAAACAGGGTCAGAACAGGGACTAAACCAGGACTAACAGGTTCAGAACAGGGACTAAACCAGGACTAACAGGCTCAGAACAGGGACTAAACCAGGACTAACAGGCTCAGAACAGGGACTAAACCAGAACTAACAGGCTCAGAATGGGGACTAAACCAGGACTAACAGGCTCAGAACAGGGACTAAACCAGGACAAACAGGGTCAGAACAGGGACTAAACCAGGACTAACAGGCTCAGAACAGGGACTAAACCAGGACTAACAGGTTCAGAACAGGGACTAAACCAGGACTAACAGGCTCAGAACAGGGACTAAACCAGGACTAACAGGCTCAGAACAGGGACTAAACCAGGACTAACAGGGTCAGAACAGAGACTATACCAGGACAAACAGGGTCAGAACAGGGACTAAACCAGGACTAACAGGTTCAGAACAGGGACTAAACCAGGACTAACAGGCTCAGAACAGGGACTAAACCAGGACTAACAGGCTCAGAACAGGGACTAAACCAGGACTAACAGGCTCAGAACAGGGACTAAACCAGAACTAACAGGCTCAGAATGGGGACTAAACCAGGACTAACAGGCTCAGAACAGGGACTAAACCAGGACTAACAGGCTCAGAACAGGGACTAAACCAGGACAAACAGGCTCAGAACAGGGACTAAACCAGGTTAAAACAGGGTCAGAACAGGGACTAAACCAGGTTAAAACAGGGTCAGGACCAGGTCCAAACCGGCTCCTTCGATATAAATTATTGATACGATATTTGTCAGAACTGATCAAACCCAAACTCTGACCACGAAGAAGAAACAGCCCACAAACCACACTTAGACCCGTTTTAGACCCGGTTTAGACCCGGTTTGGACTCGGTTTGGACCCGGTTTAGACCTGGTTTAGACCTGGTTTAGACCCGGTTTAGACCCGGTTTAGACCTGGTTTAGACCCGGTTTAGACCCGGTTTAGACTCGGTTTAGACTCGGTTTAGACCCGGTTTAGACCCGGTTTAGACCCGGTTTAGACCCGGTTTAGACCCGGTTTAGACCTGGTTTAGACCTGGTTTAGAACTCAGTGTAGACTCGGTTTGGACCTGGTTTAGACCTGGTTTAGACCTGGTTTAGACCCGGTTTAGACCTGGTTTAGACCCGGTTTAGACCCGGTTTAGACCCGGTTTAGACCCGGTTTAGACCTGGTTTAGACCTGGTTTAGAACTCAGTGTAGACTCGGTTTGGACCTGGTTTAGACCTGGTTTAGACCTGGTTTAGACCCGGTTTAGACCCGGTTTAGACCTGGTTTAGACCCGGTTTAGACCCGGTTTAGACCCGGTTTAGACCCGGTTTAGGACTCACAGGTTGTTGAACTTCAGGGGCAGTTTCTTGTGGCGTTTGACGAGGAGACTCAGGAACTCGGTCTTGAAGACGCTCTGAAGGACAGAGTCGTACTCTTCCTCATGGACCACGAACAGGTCGTCCTGGAGACAGCTGAGCCAATCAGAGCAGAGAGAGGGTTACAGCTGAGCCAATCAGAGCAGAGAGAGGGTTACAGCTGAGCCAATCAGAGCAGAGAGAGGGTTACAGCTGAGCCAATCAGAGCAGAGAGAGGGTTACAGCTGAGCCAATCAGAGCAGAGAGAGGGTTACAGCTGAGCCAATCAGAGCAGAGAGAGGGTTACAGCTGAGCCAATCAGAGCAGAGAGAGGGTTACAGCTGAGCCAATCAGAGCAGAGAAAATGTAAGTCTGCAACTAACGGTTATTTTAGTGTTTGTCGTGATTTTTTCTATTGAGACTCAGGTAATAAAGGGGTAAATGCTTCTGTGGTGATAAAGGGGTAAATGCTTCTGTGGTGATAAAGGGGTAAATGCTTCTGTGGTAATAAAGGGGTAAATGCTTCTGTGGTGATAAAGGGGTAAATGCTTCTGTGGTAATAAAGGGGTAAATGCTTCTGTGGTGATAAAGGGGTAAATGCTTCTGTGGTGATAAAGGGGTAAATGCTTCTGTGGTAATAAAGGGGTAAATGCTTCTGTGGTGATAAAGGGGTAAATGCTTCTGTGGTGATAAAGGGGTAAATGCTTCTGTGGTGATAAAGGGGTAAATGCTTCTGTGGTGATAAAGGGGTAAATGCTTCTGTGGTAATAAAGGGGTAAATGCTTCTGTGGTGATAAAGGGGTAAATGCTTCTGTGGTGATAAAGGGGTAAATGCTTCTGTGGTGATAAAGGGGTATATGCTTCTGTGGTAATAAAGGGGTAAATGCTTCTGTGGTGATAAAGGGGTAAATGCTTCTGTGGTGATAAAGGGGTAAATGCTTCTGTGGTGATAAAGGGGTAAATGCTTCTGTGGTAATAAAGGGGTAAATGCTTCTGTGGTAAGAAAGGGGTAAATGCTTCTGTGGTGATAAAGGGGTAAAGGGGTAATGCTTCTGTGGTGATAAAGGGGTAAATGCTTCTGTGGTAATAAAGGGGTAAATGCTTCTGTGGTAATAAAGGGGTAAATGCTTCTGTGGTGATAAAGGGGTATATGCTTCTGTGGTAATAAAGGGGTAAATGCTTCTGTGGTGATAAAGGGGTATATGCTTCTGTGGTAATAAAGGGGTAAATGCTTCTGTGGTAATAAAGGGGTAAATGCTTCTGTGGTGATAAAGGGGTATATGCTTCTGTGGTAATAAAGGGGTAAATGCTTCTGTGGTAATAAAGGGGTAAATGCTTCTGTGGTGATAAAGGGGTAAATGCTTCTGTGGTGATAAAGGGGTATATGCTTCTGTGGTAATAAAGGGGTAAATGCTTCTGTGGTGATAAAGGGGTAAATGCTTCTGTGGTGATAAAGGGGTAAATGCTTCTGTGGTAATAAAGGGGTAAATGCTTCTGTGGTGATAAAGGGGTAAATGCTTCTGTGGTAATAAAGGGGTAAATGCTTCTGTGGTGATAAAGGGGTAAATGCTTCTGTGGTAATAAAGGGGTAAATGCTTCTGTGGTGATAAAGGGGTAAATGCTTCTGTGGTGATAAAGGGGTAAATGCTTCTGTGGTGATAAAGGGGTATATGCTTCTGTGGTAATAAAGGGGTAAATGCTTCTGTGGTGATAAAGGGGTAAATGTTTCTGTGGTGATAAAGGGGTAAATGCTTCTGTGGTAATAAAGGGGTAAATGCTTCTGTGGTGATAAAGGGGTAAATGCTTCTGTGGTGATAAAGGGGTAAATGCTTCTGTGGTGATAAAGGGGTAAATGCTTCTGTGGTGATAAAGGGGTAAATGCTTCTGTGGTGATAAAGGGGTAAATGCTTCTGTGGTGATAAAGGGGTAAATGCTTCTGTGGTAATAAAGGGGTAAATGCTTCTGTGGTAATAAAGGGGTAAATGCTTCTGTGGTGATAAAGGGGTAAATGCTTCTGTGGTGATAAAGGGGTAAATGCTTCTGTGGTGATAAAGGGGTAAATGCTTCTGTGGTAATAAAGGGGTAAATGCTTCTGTGGTAATAAAGGGGTAAATGCTTCTGTGGTGATAAAGGGGTAAATGCTTCTGTGGTGATAAAGGGGTAAATGCTTCTGTGGTGATAAAGGGGTAAATGCTTCTGTGGTGATAAAGGGGTAAATGCTTCTGTGGTGATAAAGGGGTAAATGCTTCTGTGGTGATAAAGGGGTAAATGCTTCTGTGGTAATAAAGGGGTAAATGCTTCTGTGGTGATAAAGGGGTAAATGCTTCTGTGGTGATAAAGGGGTAAATGCTTCTGTGGTGATAAAGGGGTAAATGCTTCTGTGGTGATAAAGGGGTAAATGCTTCTGTGGTAATAAAGGGGTAAATGCTTCTGTGGTGATAAAGGGGTAAATGCTTCTGTGGTGATAAAGGGGTAAATGCTTCTGTGGTGATAAAGGGGTAAATGCTTCTGTGGTGATAAAGGGGTAAATGCTTCTGTGGTGATAAAGGGGTAAATGCTTCTGTGGTGATAAAGGGGTTTCATCACCTAAGGGACACAGACTGGATCTTCTGGACCTCAATCTTCCTTTTCAGGACTTCCTGGATCTGACCTTTGTCCGCTCCCTGCTTCACTTTCTCTCGTCCAATCAGGTAAAGGTATTTAGGGGTCAGGATGAGGTCACGCTTCACGCTCTGAGACACAATCAGAAAACAACAGTAAAAACAATCTCAAAAGACCCTAAACCCTAGAGTAGAAGATAAAGCTGGAGTACAATTGTGATAACCCCCTGACCCTGACCCTAACCCCCTGACCCCGACCCCCTGACCCTAACCCCCTGACCCCTTGACCCTAACCCCCTGACCCTAAGCCCTTGACCCTAACCCCCTGACCCTGACCCCCTGACCTTAACCCCCTGACCCTAACCCCCTGACCTCTTGACCCTAACCCCCTGACCCTAACCCCCTGACCCTGACCCCTTGACCCTAACCCCCTGACCCTAAGCCCTTGACCCTAACCCCCTGACCCTGACCCCCTGACCTTAACCCCCTGACCCTAACCCCCTGACCCCTTGACCCTAACCCCCTGACCCTCTGACCCTAAACCCCTGACCCTAACCCCCTGACCGCTTGACCCTAACCCCCTGACCCTAACCCCCTGACCCTGACCCTCTGACCCTAACCCCCTGACCCTAACCCCCTGACCTCTTGACCCTAACCCCCTGACCCTAACCCCCTGACCCTGACCCTCTGACCCTAACCCCCTGACCCTAACCCCCTGACCCCTTGACCCTAACCCCCTGACCCTAAGCCCTCAGGTCTCGTGTCTCGGGGTCCTGTCTCAGGGGGTCTCCGGGTCTCGGGTCTCGTGTCTCGGGGTCTCAGGGTCTCCGGGTCTCGGGGTCTCAGGTCTCGTGGTCCTGTCTCGGGGGGTCTCCGGGTCTCGTGTCTCGGGGTCTCGTGTCTCGGGGTCTTGTCTCGGGGGGTCTCGGGGTCTCAGGGTCTCGGGGTCTCAGGTCTCGTGTCTCGGGGTCCTGTCTCGGGGGGTCTCCGGGTCTCGGGTCTCGGGTCTTGTGTCTCGGGGTCTCGTGTCTCGGGTCTCGGGGTCCTGTCTCAGGGGGTCTCGGGGTCTCAGGTCTCGGGGTCTCAGGTCTCGTGTCTCGGGGTCCTGTCTCAGGGGGTCTCGGGGTCTCGTGTCTCGGGGTCCTGTCTCGGGGGTCTCGGGGTCTCAGGTCTCGTGTCTCGGGGTCCTGTCTCGGGGGGTCTCCGGGTCTCGGGTCTCGTGTCTCGGGGTCCTGTCTCGGGGGGTCTCCGGGTCTCGGGTCTCGGGTCTTGTGTCTCGGGGTCTCGTGTCTCGGGGTCCTGTCTCAGGGGGTCTCGGGGTCTCAGGTCTCGGGGTCTCAGGTCTTGTGTCTCGGGGTCCTGTCTCAGGGGGTCTCGGGGTCTCAGGTCTCGTGTCTCGGGGTCCTGTCTCAGGGGGTCTCGTGTCTCGGGGTCCTGTCTCAGCGGGTCTCGGGGTCTCAGGTCTCGTGTCTCGGGGGGTCTCCGGGTCTCGTGTCTCGGGGTCCTGTCTCGGGGGGTCTCCGGGTCTCGGGTCTTGTGTCTCGGGGTCTCGTGTCTCGGGTCTCGGGGTCCTGTCTCAGGGGGTCTCGGGGTCTCAGGTCTCGGGGTCTCAGGTCTTGTGTCTCGGGGTCCTGTCTCAGGGGGTCTCGGGGTCTCAGGTCTCGTGTCTCGGGGTCCTGTCTCAGGGGGTCTCAGGTCTCGTGTCTCGGGGTCTCGGCTCTGGACTCACCCTGAACCTTCGGTCGTACTTGAGGACGACGTCTGCAAACTCCACTCGCTCTCTTCTCCCGATGAACGCTCGGATCTCGGGCTGAAGATCCAGACCGATGTAATCGCCCACGAAGTTCCTGTTCAGACTGTTCCTGCCACGCTCCTTCTTATTCAGGAGGATGTCCGAGGCTGAAGAGGAACCAGAACTGGATCTAGAACTGGGTCTAGAGCAGGACTAAAGCAGAACTAAAGCAGGACTAAAGCAGAACTAAAGCAGAACTAAAGCAGGTCTAAAGCAGAACTAAAGCAGGACTAAAGCAGGACTAAAACAGGACTAAAGCAGGTCTAAAGCAGGTCTAAAGCAGAACTAAAGCAGGACTAAAGCAGGACTAAAGCAGGACTAAAGCAGAACTAAAGCAGGACTAAAGCAGGACTAAAGCAGGTCTAAAGCAGGACTAAAGCAGGTCTAAAGCAGGACTAAAGCAGGACTAAAGCAGGACTAAAGCAGAACTAAAGCAGGACTAAAGCAGGACTAAAGCAGGTCTAAAGCAGGACTAAAGCAGGACTAAAGCAGGACTAAAGCAGGTCTAAAGCAGGACTAAAGCAGGACTAAAGCAGGTCTAAAGCAGGACTAAAGCAGGTCTAAAGCAGGTCTAAAGCAGGACTAAAGCAGGTCTAAAGCAGGACTAAAGCAGGACTAAAGCAGGACTAAAGCAGAACTAAATCAGGTCTAAAGCAGAACTAAAGCAGGACTAAAGCAGGTCTAAAGCAGGTCTAAAGCAGGACTAAAGCAGGACTAAAGCGGGACTGACCTTCTTGTCTCATCTTGACGTACTTCCGCACTGCCACGTGTTTCCTCCAGGCTTTCTGAATGACTCGAGCGTAACCGTTGTACTTCCGCTCTCTCATCTCCTCCAACAAGAACAGCTGCAGGGCATCAGGGTTAAAGGTCAAGGGTTAAAGGTCAAAGGTTAAAGTCATCAGGGTTAAAGGTCAAGGGTTAAAGGTCAAGGGTTAAAGGCATCAAGGTTTCGGTGATCGTTATGGCAACGCCATAACAATTATGACATGGGTCTCATTGACTTTTTTGATGGGGATGCTAAAATTGAGTTGTGTGTCAAATTTCATATAATTTCGCAAAACTAAACATTTAACCTCCATATAAAATCTGTAGGGGGCGCTGTGGCGCCAAATGAATTTATTTCACTTCAAGTAGGTTTAGGGCAAAGAGTTTAACAACTGATTCTAATTTGACGCAATTCGGACTTTATCTGCGCAAACGGCAGAAATTTTAAATATGGGAGATTTCTGAAATTCTAGCTACAGTTTGCGGCTTCGCCGCACAGAGACCGTGACAGGTATCAATGTAATTTGGATAACTTTTGATGTCCCACTCCTCAGTAGCATTTTCACCAAATTTCAGCTTTTTAGGGCCAACGCCCTGGGAGGAGTTCATAAAAGTACCACGTTTGGAAAAACTCCAGAGTCATGCTTAGCCATTTTTGAAGCAATATGGCCGACATTTGGTTGGGCGGACGGCGTTGCCGTAATAATATTTTTTACTTCTCTTGTCACATCTACCTCTGCGCCAAATTTCATGATTCTACGATCAGATTTTTTTTGGGTCATTTCCCATCTCTCAATGCATTTTTGGTACATTTGGGGGCGCTGACGCACCAATTTTTTTATTTTAGGAAAGGGAAATAGCCAGAATGTAGAGGCACGATTTTTAGAGGTGTGAACATTTTTGTGACTTTTCGTCAATGTTCACTGGGTGAAAAATAGGGGGGTTGGTCCCGAGAAGAAGAAGAAGAAGAAGAAGAAGAATATTCCGATGCGAAAACAATGTTTCCCATTTTTCAAATATCATAAACTATACATTTTCGGAAAGCGCTCGCGCTTTCCTACCTCATGGTGTGGGTCCCTGGTCACTGACAGGTACTTTCGTTAATTTTGAGTGGGCTCCGCCCACTTTGTGTTTTTGGCCCTCTAAACAGTAATAATGTTACATTTTTGCATTACATGCTTATATGCACGGAACATGCAAGAGATGGGGAACGTATTCGTGAGCTACTTAGCGCAAATGAGTGCTTTATATGGGGATGCGGTCGTCATCTCAATGTAAAGTGCTCGTTTAGTGCGCACTTTTGCACGGGCTTCGCCCGTTTACAACGGTAATGTTCCATTTTCCTACTACTAATTAGTTTGCACGGGGCGTGCATGAGTGAAGGAGTGCGTTAGTGAGTGTTTGGAAGTGGGCGAGCGCTTCGCGCTCGATTTCGTGCGCACTACGTGCGCACGAAATCGTGCGCACTTTCGCAGCCGTGCTTCGCACGGCCTTACGAGATTAATAGGCCTCTCGCCAGCTTGTGGCGCTCGGGCCTAACTAGAAAAGGAGAAAAAAGCAGGACAAAGAAACCAATAATAACAAAAATAGAAATAATGAAACATGTTCATAACAGTCAAATATGTCCATTTGTCTGATGTCTGTTCCACTCTCAGTCCAGTCCTTGATCCATGTTTGTGTGACGGTCCTTTTTCCTGCTGCAGTACATTCTAAAGTACAGTCTAGAGTACATTCTAAAGTACAGTCTAGAGTACATTCTAAAGTACATTCTAAAGTACATTCTAAAGTACAGTCTAAAGTACATTCTAAAGTACAGTCTAGAGTACAGTCTAAAGTACATTCTAAAGTACATTCTAAAGTACAGTCTAAAGTACAGTCTAAAGTACATTCTAAAGTACAGTCTAGAGTACATTCTAAAGTACAGTCTAGAGTACATTCTAAAGTACATTCTAAAGTACATTCTAAAGTACAGTCTAAAGTACATTCTAAAGTACAGTCTAGAGTACAGTCTAAAGTACATTCTAAAGTACAGTCTAGAGTACAGTCTAAAGTACATTCTAAAGTACATTCTAAAGTACAGTCTAAAGTACAGTCTAAAGTACATTCTAAAGTACAGTCTAGAGTACATTCTAAAGTACAGTCTAGAGTACATTCTAAAGTACATTCTAAAGTACATTCTAAAGTACAGTCTAAAGTACATTCTAAAGTACAGTCTAGAGTACAGTCTAAAGTACATTCTAAAGTACAGTCTAGAGTACATTCTAAAGTACATTCTAAAGTACATTCGAAAAGTACATTCCAAAAGTAAATTCTAAAGTACATTCTAAAAAACATTCCAAAGTACATTCTAAAGTACAGTTTAAAGTACATTCTAAAGTACATTATATGCAAAAGTACATTCTAAAAGTTCTAGTCTAAGGTGAGGTCTAGTCTGAGGTGAGGTCCTCATGGAGCACCAGTCTGAGGTGAGGTCCTCATGGAGCTCCAGTCTGAGGTGAGGTCCTCATGGAGCTCCAGTCTGAGGTGAGGTCCTCATGGAGCACCAGTCTGAGGAGAGATCTTCATGGAGCTCCAGTCTGAGGTGAGGTCCTCATGGAGCTCCAGTCTGAGGTGAGATCTTCATGGAGCTCCAGTCTGAGGTGAGGTCCTCATGGAGCTCCAGTCTGAGGTGAGGTCCTCATGGAGCTCCAGTCTGGGGTGAGGTCCTCATGGAGCTCCAGTCTGAGGTGAGGTCCTCATGGAGCTCCAGTCTGAGGTGAGGTCCTCATGGAGCTCCAGTCTGAGGTGAGGTCCTCATGGAGCTCCAGTCTGAGGTGAGATCTTCATGGAGCTCCAGTTTGAGGTGAGGTCCTAATGGAGCTCCAGTCTGAGGTGAGATCTTCATGGAGCTCCAGTCTGAGGTGAGGTCCTCATGGAGCTCCAGTCTGAGGTGAGGTCCTCATGGAGCTCTTAGGTGAGGTCCTCATGGAGCTCCAGTCAAAGGTGAGATCTTCATGGAGCTCCAGTCTGAGGTGAGGTCCTCATGGAGCTCCAGTCTGAGGTGAGGTCCTCATGGAGCACTGAGGTGAGGTCCTCATGGAGCTCCAATCTGAGGTGAGGTCCTCATGGAGCTCCAGTCTGAGGTGAGATCTTCATGGAGCTCCAGTCTGAGGTGAGGTCCTCATGGAGCTCCAGTCTGAGGTGAGATCTTCATGGAGCTCCAGTCTGAGGTGAGATCTTCATGGAGCTCCAGTCTGAGGTGAGGTCCTCATGGAGCTCCAGTCTGAGGTGAGATCTTCATGGAGCTCCAGTCTGAGGTGAGGTCCTCATGGAGTTCCAGTCTGAGGTGAGGTCCTCATGGAGCTCCAGTCTGAGGTGAGGTCCTCATGGAGCTCCAGTCAAAGGTGAGATCTTCATGGAGCTCCAGTCTGAGGTGAGGTCCTCATGGAGCTCCAGTCTGAGGTGAGATCTTCATGGAGCTCCAGTCTGAGGTGAGATCTTCATGGAGCTCCAGTCTGAGGTGAGGTCCTCATGGAGCTCCAGTCTGAGGTGAGATCTTCATGGAGCTCCAGTCTGAGGTGAGGTCCTCATGGAGCTCCAGTCTGAGGTGAGGTCCTCATGGAGCTCTGAGGTGAGGTCCTCATGGAGCTCCAGTCTGAGGTGAGGTCCTCATGGAGCTCTGAGGTGAGGTCCTCATGGAGCTCCAGTCTGAGGTGAGGTCCTCATGGAGCTCCAGTCTGAGGTGAGGTCCTCATGGAGCTCTGAGGTGAGGTCCTCATGGAGCTCCAGTCTGAGGTGAGGTCCTCATGGAGCTCTGAGGTGAGGTCCTCATGGAGCTCCAGTCTGAGGGAGAGTGACATCATCTTCAGCCTCTTCCATGTTCTAACAATCGCTCCAACACTTGAGGTCTACACTTCAGGCTCTGGGGTCTTTCCAGCCTTGTGGAGGTCTACACTTCAGGCTCTGGGGTCTTTTCAGCCTTGTGGAGGTCTACACTTCAGGCTCTGGGGTCTTTCCAGCCTTGTGGAGGTCTACACTTCAGGCTCTGGGGTCTTTCCAGCCTTGTGGAGGTCACACTTCAGTCTCCGGGGTCTTTTCAGCCTTGTGGAGGTCTACACTTCAGGCTCTGGGGTCTTTCCAGCCTTGTGGAGGTCTACACTTCAGGCTCTGGGGTCTTTCCAGCCTTGTGGAGGTCTACACTTCAGGCTCTGGGGTCTTTCCAGCCTTGTGGAGGTCTACACTTCAGGCTCTGGGGTCTTTCCAGCCTTGTGGAGGTCACACTTCAGGCTCTGGGGTCTTTCCAGCCTTGTGGAGGTCACACTTCAGGCTCTGGGGTCTTTCCAGTCTTGTGGAGGTCTACACTTCAGGCTCTGGGGTCTTTCCAGCCTTGTGGAGGTCTACACTTCAGGCTCTGGGGTCTTTCCAGCCTTGTGGAGGTCTACACTTCAGGCTCTGGGGTCTTTCCAGCCTTGTGGAGGTCACACTTCAGGCTCTGGGGTCTTTCCAGCCTTGTGGAGGTCTACACTTCAGGCTCTGGGGTCTTTCCAGCCTTGTGGAGGTCACACTTCAGGCTCTGGGGTCTTTCCAGCCTTGTGGAGGTCTACACTTCAGGCTCTGGGGTCTTTCCAGCCTTGTGGAGGTCACACTTCAGGCTCTGGGGTCTTTCCAGCCTTGTGGAGGTCTACACTTCAGGCTCTGGGGTCTTTCCAGCCTTGTGGAGGTCACACTTCAGGCTCTGGGGTCTTTCCAGCCTTGTGGAGGTCTACACTTCAGGCTCTGGGGTCTTTCCAGCCTTGTGGAGGTCTACACTTCAGGCTCTGGGGTCTTTCCAGCCTTGTGGAGGTCACACTTCAGGCTCTGGGGTCTTCTGACAGCTCTTTGGCCTTGCCCATGGCAGTGGGTGGAGTCTGACTAATTGTGGGCTGGTCTTATGCATCTGACGAGCTCAAACAGGAGGTGGAGTTTATAACGACACTGACAGCTCCAATAAGAGAGAACTAGTGTTGTACCAGAACCAGTCTGTCCAACTCAGAGTACTAGTGACTAATGACTAGTAGCTAATGACTAGTTACTAATGACTAGTGACTAGTAACTAATGACTAGTAACTAATGACTAGTTACTTATGACTAGTGAATAATGACTAGTGACTAATGACTAGTAACTAATGACTAGTTACTAATTACTAGTTACTAATGACTAGTGAATAATGACTAGTGGAGGTCTACACTTCAGGCTCTGGGGTCTTTTCAGCCTTGTGGAGGTCACACTTCAGGCTCTGGGGTCTTTCCAGCCTTGTGGAGGTCTACACTTCAGGCTCTGGGGTCTTTCCAGCCTTGTGGAGGTCTACACTTCAGGCTCTGGGGTCTTTCCAGCCTTGTGGAGGTCTACACTTCAGGCTCTGGGGTCTTTCCAGCCTTGTGGAGGTCACACTTCAGGCTCTGGGGTCTTTCCAGCCTTGTGGAGGTCTACACTTCAGTCTCCGGGGTCTTTTCAGCCTTGTGGAGGTCTACACTTCAGGCTCTGGGGTCTTTCCAGCCTTGTGGAGGTCTACACTTCAGGCTCTGGGGTCTTTCCAGCCTTGTGGAGGTCTACACTTCAGGCTCTGGGGTCTTTCCAGCCTTGTGGAGGTCACACTTCAGGCTCTGGGGTCTTTCCAGCCTTGTGGAGGTCTACACTTCAGGCTCTGGGGTCTTTCCAGCCTTGTGGAGGTCACACTTCAGGCTCTGGGGTCTTTCCAGCCTTGTGGAGGTCTACACTTCAGGCTCTGGGGTCTTTCCAGCCTTGTGGAGGTCACACTTCAGGCTCTGGGGTCTTTCCAGCCTTGTGGAGGTCTACACTTCAGGCTCTGGGGTCTTTCCAGCCTTGTGGAGGTCACACTTCAGGCTCTGGGGTCTTTCCAGCCTTGTGGAGGTCTACACTTCAGGCTCTGGGGTCTTTCCAGCCTTGTGGAGGTCTACACTTCAGGCTCTGGGGTCTTTCCAGCCTTGTGGAGGTCACACTTCAGGCTCTGGGGTCTTTCCAGCCTTGTGGAGGTCTACACTTCAGGCTCTGGGGTCTTTCCAGCCTTGTGGAGGTCACACTTCAGGCTCTGGGGTCTTCTGACAGCTCTTTGGCCTTGCCCATGGCAGTGGGTGGAGTCTGACTAATTGTGGGCTGGTCTTATGCATCTGACGAGCTCAAACAGGAGGTGGAGTTTATAACGACACTGACAGCTCCAATAAGAGAGAACTAGTGTTGTACCAGAACCAGTCTGTCCAACTCAGAGTACTAGTGACTAATGACTAGTAGCTAATGACTAGTTACTAATGACTAGTGACTAGTAACTAATGACTAGTAACTAATGACTAGTGACTAATGACTAGTAGCTAATGACTAGTTACTAATGACTAGTGACTAGTGACTAGTGAAGAATGACTAGTGAATAATGACTAGTTACTAATGACTAGTAATTAATGACTAATGACTAGTGACTAGTAACTAATGACTAGTGACTAATGACTAGTGACTAGTAACTAATGACTAGTGACTAGTTACTAATGACTAGTGAATAATGACTAGTGACTAATGACTAGTTACTAATGACTAGTTACTAATGACTAGTAACTAATGACTAGTAACTAATGACTAATTACTAGTGACGAATGACTAGTTACTAATGACTCATGACTAGTTACTAATGACTAGTGAATAATGACTAGTGACTAATGACTAGTAACTAATGACTAGTTACTAGTGACTGCTGACTAGTAATTAATGACTAGTGACTAATGACTAGTTACTAATGACTCATGACTAGTTAATAATGACTAGTGAATAATGACTAGTGACTAATGACTAGTAACTAATGACTAGTTACTAGTGACTGCTGACTAGTAATTAATGACTAGTTACTAATGACTAGTTACTAATGACTAGTGAATAATGACTAGTGACTAATAACTAGTAACTAATAACTAATGGTTAGTTACTAATGACTAGTAACTAATGGTTAGTAACTAATGGCTTGTTACTAAAGACTAATGACTAATGACTGCTGACTAGTGACTGCTGACTAGTGACTAATGACTAGTTACTAATGAATAGTTGCTAATGACTAGTGACAAATGACTAGTGACAAATGACTAGTGACAAATGACTAGTGACTAATGACTAATGAATAGTAACTAATGACTAGTGACTAATGAGTAGTTACTAATGACTAGTTACTAATGACTAGTTACTAATGACTGCTGACTAGTGACTGCTGACTAGTGACTAATGACTAGTTACTAATGAATAGTTGCTAATGACTAGTGACAAATGACTAGTGACTATGACTAATGACTAGTGACAAATGACTAGTGACTAATGACTAATGAATAGTAACTAATGACTAGTAACTAATGACTAGTTACTAATGACTAGTTACTAATGACTAGTGACTAAAGACTAGTGACTAATGACTAGTTACTAATGACTAG
Source organism: Eucyclogobius newberryi (assembly GCF_026437365.1). Taxonomy (NCBI): domain Eukaryota; kingdom Metazoa; phylum Chordata; class Actinopteri; order Gobiiformes; family Gobiidae; genus Eucyclogobius; species Eucyclogobius newberryi. The sequence goes on from NW_027315945.1 coordinate 42,590,234, forward strand.
TTACTAATGACTCATGACTAGTTACTAATGACTAGTGACTAATGACTAATGACTAGTAACTAATGACTAGTTACTAATGACTAGTTACTAATGACTCATGACTAGTTACTAATGACTAGTGAATAATGACTAGTGACTAATGACTAGTTACTAGTGACTGCTGACTAGTAAATAATGACTAGTTACTAGCGACTGCTGACTAGTAATTAATGACTAGTTACTAATGACTAGTGAATAATGACTAGTGACTAATGACTAGTAACTAATGACTAGTGACTAATGACTAGTAACTAATGACTAGTTACTAATGACTCATGATTAGTTACTAATGACTAGTGAATAATGACTAGTGACTAATGACTAGTAACTAATGACTAGTGACTAATGACTAGTAACTAATGACTAGTTACTAATGACTCATGATTAGTTACTAATGACTAGTGAATAATGACTAGTGACTAATGACTAGTAACTAATGACTAGTTACTAATGACTAGTTACTAATGACTAATGACTAGTAACTAATGACTAGTGAATACTGACTAATGACTAGTAACTAATGACTAGTGAATACTGACTAATGACTAGTAACTAATGACTAGTGAATAATGACTAGTGGCTAGTAACTAATGACTAGTAACTAATGGTTAGTAACTAATGGCTAGTTATTAATGACTAATGACTAGTGAATAACGACTAGTGACTAATGACTAGTAACTAATGACTAGTTACTAATGACTAGTTACTAATGACTAGTTACTAATGACTAGTTACTAATAACTAGTAACTAATGGCTTGTTACTAATGACTAATGACTAATGACTAGTTACTAATGACTAGTTACTAATGACTAGTTACTAATGACTAGTGACCAGTGACTAGTTACTAATGACTAGTTACTAATGACTAGTTACTAATGACTAGTTACTAATGACTAGTGACCAGTGACTAGTTACTAATGACTAGTTACTAATGAATAGTTGCTAATGACTAGTGACAAATGACTAGTGACTAATGACTAATGAATAGTAACTAATGACTAGTGACTAATGACTAGTTACTAATGACTAGTGACTAATGACTAGTGACTAATGACCTTTGGATGGAGACGTGTTTTCTTTGTAGATCTAAAAAGAAGCAGAGACAGAACTAAAAGGGGTGCTAAATTAAAAGGGTGCTAAACTAAAAGGGTGCTAAACTAAAAGGGTGCCAAATGAAATGGGGTGCTAAACTAAAAGGGTGCTGAACTAAAAGGGTGCTGAACTAAAAGGGGTGCTAAATTAAAAGGGGTGCATGGTGGCAGAGCGGTTAGAGCTCTCGCGCCGAGATGAGGAGATCATTGGTTTGATCTCTGTGGGTGGAGCCTAATGAAATCCTCTTGTTTACAGTCATGAGAGTCTTATGTGTCTCACAACGCACTTGGGTCTTTTACACATCATGTGGTCTTTTGTTCTGCAGACGCTTTATAAATAAGACCCTGGACCAAGACCAGGTCTAAACCAGGACCAGACTAGTCCTACGTCTCATACCGACTCTGGCGCACGGATGAAGACCTTGCAGGTGCCCAGCTGGTACTGGTCCTGGTCCATGTTGACGGAGCGCAGCAGGTGGAGGACCCCGTCTCTCTGGTCCCCGCTCCACCCAAGCCAGGACTCTGGAGTCAGGATGGCATACCTGCAACGAGACCAGGACCAGTACTGAGACCGGGACCAGGACTGAGACCGGGACCAGGACTGAGACCGGGACCAGGACTGAGACCGGGATCAGGACAGAGACCGAGGACTGAGACCGGGACCAGGACTGAGACCAGGACCAGGACCAGGACTGAGACCAGGACTGAGAACAGGACTAGGACTGAGACCCCTGGGCTCCCCCTGGGCTCCTCCTCGGGCTCCCCCTCGGGCTCCCCCTCGGGCTCCCCCTGGGCTCCTCCTCGGGCTCCCCCTCGGGCTCCCCCTGGGCTCCCCTTGGGCTCCCCCTGGGCTCCTCCTGGGCCCCCCGCTCGGGCTCCCCCTCGGGCTCCCCCTGGGCCCCCCGCTCGGGCTCCCCCTGGGCTCCCCCTCGGGCTCCCCCTCGGGCTCCCCCTGGCGCTCCCCCTCGGGCTCCCCCTGGGCTCTTCCTCGGCTCCCCCTGGGATCCTCCCCCTGGGCTCCCCCTGGGCTCCTCCTCGGGCTCCCCCTGGGCTCCCCCTGGGCTCCCCCTGGGCTCCCCCTGGGCTCCTCCTGGGCTCCCCCTCGGCTCCTCCCCCTGGGCTCCCCCTCGGGCTCCCCCTCGGGCTCCCCCTCGGGCTCCCCCTCGCGCTCCCCCTGGGCTCCCCCTGGGCTCCTCCTGGGCTCCCCCTGGGCTCCCCCTGGGCTCCCCCTCGGGCTCCCCCTCGGGCTCCCCCTGGCGCTCCCCCTCGGGCTCCCCCTGGCGCTCCCCCTGGGCTCCCCCTGGGCTCCCCCTCGGGCTCCCCCTGGGGCTCCTCCTGGGCTCTTCCTCGGCTCCCCCTGGGATCCTCCCCCTGGGCTCCCCCTGGGCTCCCCCTCGGGCTCCCCCTGGGGCTCCTC